>NC_056732.1:820230207-820247707 GCF_019279795.1 Protopterus annectens
TCAGCGTCAACACAGCCACACTCTCACAGGGATGCACACACATTGCCACACTTGGCAGGGCCAAGAATACAACTCATCACTAGTGGGATTGCCACAACACAGTACTGTGCAGGTATCACATGCACCACAGGGGTCATACAGAGGTTATATGTGCAAAGGGTATGTGGAGGTGTCTGACATCAGACAGCATGCTTCAGTATGCCAGTGGGGTTGTAGTGATTGTGAATGTTGTCATACGCATCATACACCACCCACACAGACATGGGTGCCAGTGCTAACATGCATGTGTGCACTGTTTCATGAGTGTGTTGTGGTTGATGGTGTCAGATGGCTATACAAGGTGATGGGTATACCTTTGCATCAGGCCACATGACAATGGTCTGCATTGTGGCTCAGGGCTGTAGTGTCTGGAGTTGCCCACACAGGTGGGTATTATATTCACCATCCAGACACCTGGGTGACTATTGCATGTGGCCAACGCTGTGCATTGCTTGCCATGTATGTGTTCCTTAGTCCATGATATGGACAGTGTCTGGGATGTGCACACCTCCCACATGCATGCACAGTGACATGTGAAACTGTACCTGGGGTGTCTGGGCCCATGTTATGTACACTGATCGTTATCATCAGATGTGCCAGTCTTGGGCCTCATGTGGCGGGAACTGTTCATGGATAGCAGGTTGGCCATGTACCTACATTGATAGCATGGTACCAGTATTCCCTGGTGTCAGTGGCATCTGTCCATACAGGGCTTGTGTTTCAGCCATGGTATGTCCTTTGTGGGTCACATTTGATGGCACCTTGCAGGTGTCCAATGGGGAACATGGGGGAGGTGCACTGTTGGCATATACATGCCTATTGGACTGATGGACAGGGTGCCATACCCTCTGTAGCCCACTGCAATCACACTATGGTTACTATCAGGGGGCAATAAGCAGGGTAGGTACTACCAACATAGCAGCTGTTGCCTAGGCAAGTGTGTGTGTGTATAAGACATGGGTTGAGAGTGTACCCTGAGTAATACAAGGCTTGCTAACATTGTTCAGCAGGCATTGATGTCACATTTAGGGATATGGATTTGCACCCCATCCTCTTGGCTATCACACACACACACACACACACACACACACACACACACACACACACACACACACACACACACACACACACACACACACACACACACACACACACACACACACACACACACACACACACACACACACACACACACACACACCTATCATGTCTGGGATTATAACTCGTACCTAACTAGTATAGTCCACTATAGCACTACGCCATTATAGGACACACCACAGAGATTACTGGGGCTCTTCTTCCCCAAAAGTGTATTTCACAGTGAATGACATCAGCAGGATTGCCTAAGCAGGGCATTTGAATTGTAGTGAGGGTGACTAGACTAAAATGCATTGCTCCCTACACAAACATAGAAACACACACAAAACATCCACCAGTGTCATGTGTGGGGATAGAACCTCTACCAGAGTTCTATAGCACACTACAGCATGATGCTGTTATAGGACACACCACAGAGATTACTGGAGTTCTCCTTTCCCAAAGGTATATTTCACAGTGAATGACATCAGCAGGATTGCCTAAGTAGGGCATTTGAATTGTAGTGAGTGTGACTAGCCTAAAATGCATTGCTCCCTACACAAACATAGAAACACACACAAAACACCCACCAGTGCCATGTGTGGGGATAGAACCCCTACCCAAGATGTATATCACACTACAGCATGATGCTCTTATAGGATGCACCACGGAGATTACTGGAGTTCACTTTCCACAAAGGTATATTTCACAGTGAATTACATCAGCAGGATTGCCAAAGTAGGTCATTTTAATTATAGTGAGTGTGAGTAGCATAAAATGCATTGCTCACTACACACACAATTGCTAGGTCTGGGATTAGAAATCCTTCCTAACTAATCTATCACACTAAAGCAGTACACAGTTACAGGATGTGCTACAGAGATTACTGGGCTACAACCTTCCCAGAGGTGCATTTCTAGGTGGATGACATCAGCAGCCTTGCCAAAGTAGAGCATTTGGATTGTAAGGAGTGTGATTAGCCTAAAAAGAATTGCTCTCTACACAGAGTTAGACAAACACACACACACACTTGCCAAGTCTGGGATTAGAACTCCTACCTAACTAGTTTATCACACTACAGCAGTACATAGTTATGGGATGCACCACTGAGATTACTTGGCTACAACTTTCCCAAAGGTGTATTTCACAGTGGATGACCTCAGCAGGCTTGTCATAGTAGGGCTATGGGGAGGGCACTTTGTGTGCTTGGGCCATAACCCTTTCACTAAGAGGTTGACACACCACATGCAGGTGCACACAGGATCATATTCCACAGGTATGTGTATACAGTTGCTAGATGACTACTTCCTCGTACATTCATGTTGCACAGCTAGCACGTGCACCAGATATTCTGTAATGCTGACAGATATTGGTGGCTAGTATCTACAGTGCATGACATCTGAACCTCATGTGGTTGTGGCCGTTTGGCTGTGTGCTGGGTGGGACAGGCCTGGATGGCTCCTTGTCACAGTCAGCCTCTTCCACACATCTATGTACGTCTACCTTTGGCTTATTATAGTGTGTTGTCCTTAGATATATGTCTGTATTCCTGTCCACTGTGTGTGAAAAACATGTGTGGTGCATATTGAGGAGTGTCTGCACTAACATCTGCAAGTGCCAGATATGTTTGGTCCACTTGTGTTTGCAGACATGACCTTAATGTGTTTAAGTGTGTGAACATGCCCAGTATGTCCATCTGTATTGAATGTGTGGATCAAGTCCAGGTAGTCTGTACTGCAGTGCTGACCTATATGTTGTACACCTACAGGTAGCATACTGTTTCTGAAGGGTATCCGTTGATCATTTGGCATTGACTGTTACTACATTCTACATTGGATGGGGGGCACACCTATTTCTACATTTCTACACAGGATTGGGGGACACACCTGACTGTTACTACATTTCTTTGTAGGATGGGGGCACACCTGACTATTTCTACATTTCTACACTGGATTTGGGGGGGGGGCACACCTGACTGTTGTACACATTTGCTATGACTGTACTGGTATGTCATGTACTCCATTTTATTCTGTAGTCTTACCTATCATGCTGACTAGAGGCATACCAGTGTACTACAGATCTTAGCTTTTATTTACCTACATATTAGTTTCTGACTTCCTACCCTGCTGTAATCTGTCTGTGTATCCTGGGGGAGGAGGTTACCCATAGGTCTCATTCAGAGGCCATAGCACAGCCTTTGTTTGTGTTTGTCTACACCTGTCCTGCTGGCTGTGACTGTTGTTGGGTATGTGAACCCCCCCTGACTGGCATGTATGAGTCACTTACCTTGTGGGTGTCCTAGTATTGAGGGTGGTGCTGCAGGGCTGCCTATGTCGGATGCACATAGTACACTCTCTACACATGGTTGAGTACAGGTAGTGTAATATTTGGCATCCCTTTTACTGTATGTGAGAGTCAGAGAGAGGTGTTATTCCCTGGGTCCCTCCTGTGTCAGTGCATGTGCTATGTGTTGCCTCTTTGCCAAGGCCAGGGCATACTGGGCATGCCTCCTTCTGCCTACTGGGGCAGGCTCAGGCTGTTCCTCCTCTGAGTCACTCTGTGCCTGTGCAGGCCTTGGCAATGGTGGGGGGCTGTGTGCCCTACTCCGTGCTGTTCCTGCTGCAGCTGTTTCTGCAGGATCATATTGTGTTGCATGGCATATATGAGAACAATTTGGGTACATGTAGCTGGTGAGTACTGCAAGGCTCCATGCATGTGTCCAGGCACCAGAACCGTGACTTGAGCATCCCAAACACATAATCTACTATAATTCTGGTCTGTGCGTGTGCCTCATTATGGAGTTCTTGTTTGGGTGTTTGTGTATTTCTGATGGGTGTCATCAGCCACGGCTCCAGTGTGTATCCAGCATCCCCCACTAGGTGACCGCCAGCACACACATTCATTATTATGCCCTGGTCATTGCACATGACCTGGCAGTTGATGGAGGGGAAACCCTTGCGGTTGATGTAGACCATACCCTGCTCACCGGGTGGTGCTTTGATGCGTATGTGCATGCAATCTATAGCATCCACTACCTCAGGGTATTCTGCTATTTGGTGGAACTGTTGCATATTGCTGGCCAATGCCTCACCGGTGTTGGGGAAATATACTTGCTCACAGACATGTACTGACATGACATCCAGGAACTGGTGGAGTACCCTGGATGCTGATGCCTGCGCGATCCCCATCATATCCCCAGTTGGCCTTTGGAAGGTACCTGTAGCTAGTATTCTTAGGCCTACACATACCTTGGTATCCACTGGGATGGGTTCCCCTCTGTTAGTTCTGGGTGTCAGGCGTGCCCGGCACAGCTCAACAATTTGCTGTAGGAGGTCCCTGTCCACTCTATAGTGCTCCACTATCTCCAGCTCATGTAGCCCCTGGTAGGTTACCCTGGGTCTGTACACTCTTCCTCGTCTCCTCACTGTGGGTTGGTTGACAGCATTAACATCCTCACCACCCTCCACCTCTTCTACAAGTTGTTGTATGATAGCTATTGCAGCCCCTATCATTTTGCTGTTGTGAGTGTTAAACGTTCCCTGCTTGTTTACACCGGCAGCGTACAGTGTGGGGAAAAACAGAGGGGAAGGTGTTTGCATAGTTTATAGTAGTGTTCTGGGCTGAGCTGATCTGCTGTCTGTGTAATTGGCTGATTCTGATACATTTCACTTGCCAGCTATGCTAGTTCTCCTTGGTTACCTTCCTACTGCTGTTTTCCCTTCCCATTGCCTACCTGTTTAAACCCGGGGGCACGCCTCTCAAACAGAGTGCTCAAATCTGCACAGTGTTGCTATTTCCTGGTTTAACTTTTTTTACAAACCTTTAAAACCCGGTGCGTGGCACGCACACCCACTTAGGCAATGTAAAGAGTGCTAGAAAGATTCAGACACACACCCTAGCTTAGCTGTGCTAAGCTAGGAGCAAACCCGAGCCACAGTGCTCCAATATGCTTACAGTATGCCTGTCAGACCCCCTCATGATGTCAGCTAACTCCTAGGCTTGCACCAAACGATTCCTACTCTTACACTGTTGGGACTTGACTAACATGCTGGGGAAAACTGGGATTCACTATCATTCCCCTCATTTGCATAGAATTGCCTACTAATGCATAGTTACATGTCTCACACTGAGCCTCCCCCCCTTAGCAACCACTACTCACTGGCCAAGTTGTCTTCTGCCTGCCATTGCCTTGCATGGCAGAATAGTGATTTTTTTAGCTAGAATGCTTAATTTAGGCTCATTTTGTTATTTTCCCCTCGATCCCATTAGAGTGCCGCTGCCCTATGCTTAAACAGCTGAGATCGGCTAAAAAAAAATAAAAGTTGATTTTTTTTTTTTTTTTTTTTTTACTATTTGCAATGCCAATGGCCTTATACTTGGCCATTGGCATGCTTCCTAACTGATACGCAGCCTTTATTTGGAGCTGTCACAGCTCCGTTTTGGATTTTGCAGAAATGTACTCGATTACTAATCAAGTACATTTCTACAGATTACACTAGTCCTGCATGGCTGGTTGCAAGCTTCCTGGATCACAGATTCACCTCATTTCCATGGATTTTTCCTGCAAATGGGGTGATTTACATACAAGGGCTTAATCCGTGCAGGATTAGTGCAGGAGCGCTCGTGCACACACCTGCAGGCTGTTCCTGGATTGCACAGCAGACATTGGCTGCTAGAGCTCCTGCACTGATCTTGCTCGCCGTGCAAGGCATAGAGAATCCAGGGGATAGTATTGTCTTGTTTTGCATCCATTTAACTAAACAGCATGTAAAATTCTGAATAACTAGTCATTTTTTTCTGCTTAAGTGCCTTATGTTATTTGGTTGTAGTGTACATGGGCTCTGTTGTGGAAATGAGTGATATGCAATGACCATTTCTTAGTTGTTGTTGTGTCTTTCGGCTTATCCCGGTTAGGGGTCGCCACAGCGGAACTCCGGTCTGCTAATGTTTGGCAGTGGATTTTTACGTGCCGAGTTACCAGCCCTGATGCACAACCTTCAACGAAGGCACGCCCATTCACGCATGCCTCCACACAGAAGATGCTCTAGCTAGAATCGAACGCAACAAAGTCTTGCTGTGAGGCGACAACGCTACCGCACCATTTCTTAGTAAGAAAAATAAATTCTGCTTAGAACTGTTGTACTTTTTTGTCTTCTTTGGTGTTGCCAGTATGGATCTTGTCAGATTTATGTTTAAAAAGTTTTATGAAAGTACTTACACAAAGGATTGTCTACACCTGTTAATATTGTTTTGTGACAAATAACTATATGTGTTTATATGTGTTATTTCTTTTGACCTGTTACATGGAAACTAAACTGTTGACTAATCTAGCTAAGCATAAATTAATAAAGGCAATGAAATGGACCAATAAAACTCAAATTGTGCAATTTTGTCTATTATCATATTATTTCTGTACAAAAGTATGATAACCCAGTTTCACATATACTGTCAGATAAACCAGAAATATTATTAAAGCTCTATATAGGTGAGAACGTATTCCTGTTTAGTAAAAAATCTGTGCCTGTTAAGACATGAAGGTAAAGTGTTGAATCTAAAGGTACATTCACATGACACAAAAGGATCGGCATTGTTTGGGAGAAAGTGGATAAACAAATCAAAATTAAGTGGTACATCACTAAGCATCTCTAGTGGCAGCCAAGGCAACAACAGGAACAGCAAGAAACTTACAGGTACGTTTTTAGAATTTTTGCCAAATATATCTTTGTTAAGATGATGGGAATACAGAATGGCATAAAGGCAAAGACTGACCTAGAACCATAAGCTAGCCAAATTTCCAAAGACCAGGGTGGTTCCTTATGCTCTTGAGTACCAACATGAAAATGGAGCTACAAAATCTGAAATATACTAAGGAGCTGTTAATAAAGTGGAGTGAATGGTTTGCATACATAATGTAAGAGCATAAGAAAGGTAAAAAATAGAAAGTTTGCTCATTGCTAAGAGCATTTCATTCATAAAAAATATATACTGAAAAGGAGAACCAGCTTTTCAAAGGTCCAGCTGATGCTATAAAAGAGCTGCAACTCCAGCGGCAGCATTCTAGAGCAGACAGATTTGATGGCTGTCCTGTTACTACCTGCGAATCTTTAACTCCATTTACTTACACTAGCATGGACTACATCTTCTGGATTGGTCCCATATTGTAGGCACAGGATTAGATAGACTTACCGAAGTGTTTACACGGAGTGTTAACAGCTCCTTGTCCATTCACAAAGGCAGATTATATTAAAAAAGGTCCACATTGAAAACACTAGGTGAATGCAGACAGATCTCATGCATCAGTTCTATTAATCAGTGGCTGATATTTGGAGCTGTCAGTTTATAGCAACAAATGGTGAAGGATGTACACTAACGTTGAAGCTGCTGTGATGACTTAGTGTATATTAATCTTTATTTAGTAATTTAAAGGAGTTGTAGTGGATCTCCTTTTAAATACATTTGTGCTAATTATAAAGAGAAACAGCCTGGTGTATTTTTAAAATAGACCTTCTATCAAAGGTGAAAGTGCACTGCCTAACTCTATTCCAAATATTCTTACAGAAAATCATTGTCAAATACAAGCAAACTAGCAAGACATACACACACTGAATATACATAATTCTGTTTCCATTATAATTTATTCACTTCTGGAGTGGCATCTGTACCTGTTGTTTGGCAGCAGGTAAATGATGAGATACTCACAGCAATTCTTAATATGTAATAATACTTGGTAGATAATCTAGTGACAAGGATGAATGACCAAAAGCACCATAAAAAATTAGAAGAATCACAAACGGTCAAAAGGAACATAAGTGTTGAACAAACATACAATTGATAAAAAAGACTACACAAGTTGCAAGGTAAATTTCTTCCAGGTGCTCCTGTTTCCTCCCACATTCCAAAGACATACATCTGGAGCATTTCTCCCAGGACCTCTGCTGAAAATAGGCTCTGAACTAATTGGACTTTCCCAGTCTACAAATGGTAAATGAATGTTAAATAAATACATTAAATACATAAAAATTGGAGGCTGTATTAGCGACAGCAGTGATTTAGAATATGTCATATCTGAGGTGCTGCTTAGGACCCATATACTATAAACATAGAGCATTGTGAAGAGCATTGTGCAACTGTCACTTAAATGAATTAAAAGTTTTTGTGGTGCTATCATCTGGCAAGGCAGACGTTGGATACTACCACACTTTTGGACCCAATTGTGAAGTTAAGCTTCTCATTGGGTAAAACAGACATTATGATCTGCCACCCGGCAACTGAGTGAATGAGAAGCTTCTAATCAGAGTGACAAGCACCTGGGGAGTGCCCTTTAGTAAGCAGATTTATGGAGGTAAGCTAACCAATGGTGAGATAGACATCAGGGAAGGAAACTAACTGACAAGGTGGTTTGTGCCAAGGGGAGGTATAGTTATTGTTAGCATGAAATGGATGACTGGAAGAGAAGTAGCAAAGTAAAGAAGCAATTTAATATGAACAAAAAAATGTAAAGAACTTCACTAAAGATTTCAATTAAAAGGCTGAAAAGGAAGAAATCTGACAGCTTTCTGGCAGACTTGTGTGTGCCACTTGCTAAGAAAATTATTATAGTGGGAACTGTAACTATAAGCATACAGAAGTCACAGTTCAGAAGGAAGGCCTGCTGAAATGTTTAAAATGTATGAAAAGAGGATTCAGGTTTTAGAAATATACCTGTTGAGTGGACCTGTCTCCTGTGGTGTAAGTCCTATTAGCTTCTAAAATGAGATCTCTTCAAAATCATATACTTTTATACCAAACTTTTGCTGCTAAGAAAAATGAGCATTATATATTTAAAGATATTTTATTATGGTCTCTAGACTGTTAATTCCAGATGAGCTACATTCTGTAGTTCCGGATGTTATAAATGAGGGGGAGCTGTTGGCAGCAAAAATAAAGTATCTTGTATGAAGTTTTATAGCATGTGTTGGCATGGGTATGGAAAATGAAAACCTGTTCAAATGTGTTTCATGTGAAATGGTTCAAAATGTACTGACATGCCTGCATTTTTGGGAAAGGCCATCTGCACCAGTAAAACCCCATTCATATTGACATTGCAGGAAACTTTATGGATTCTGTCTTCCTAACTCTGGTGGATGCATACTCAAGAATGGGTTTAAGTAATCAGTATGGAGTTACCAGTGTCAGAAAAGAAGATGTTTGCAATAAATTGGTTTTCTGAGTAAAAGTTTACTAATAGTCCACAGCTCACATCAGAAGAATTCATACATTTGTGAAGCAAAATGTCATTAGACTTTTTTTTATATTTGACCCAGTGGACTAGCTGAAAGATTTGTACAAATATTCAAAAAAGCTTTGAAATCTATGATGAGCAGAGTCCTGATGTTAAACATCAATAATGCAAGACTAATCATTTTCCTTTTGTTACTGCAGTACCACACAGACAACTACCAACACTGTGCCACAAGTGGTATTCATAAACAGGCACTTGCTTTCCTGGTTGGACTTTATGAAAGCTTATGTGCATAGATGAGTGCGTAGTACCTACTTTCAACATAAAAATGACTGATTGATGAGAAGTTTTATCACAAAACAGCAAAGTTTAACCAGAGATTCTAACTACCCAATGGCAAATAGGCTTATGGAATGATCCAAAGTTCATGGACTGGGCCTCTAATGTGTGATTTTGATATGGGACATGGCAGGTAGAGAAGTGTTGTAGACAACTTAAGAAATCGTTATCAACCAGAAGGTCTAGACCCAGTTACTAGAGAAGGCAGTCTTGAAGAATCACTCAGGACTTAAAACATATCAGAAAAGTGATGACAGCCCTTCACCCAACTCTTGATCATTAATGGATAAATTAAGCCATAGTCCACAAAGGATATCTGACTAGATCTTTGATGATGAATGGTTAATGACTAAGAGCAGTTCCCTTAAAAAATGACTGATCAGTTTCAAACCCCAGAATGTATGCCATACCTGGCATTTCCATCTGTGAGGGGAGGCTGATCAAATTTGTTTGTGAAGCAGCATCCTCAGCAAAGCACCTCTGAAGGGTCTGTCCATGTCACCATTTGTAGGCAGTGGGGGGCAGCATCCCCAGCAAAGTACCTCTGAAGGGTCTATCCATGTCACTATTTGTAGGCAGTGGGGCACAACATCTCCAGCAAAGCAGCCCTGTGGGGTTTCTCCATATCACTGTAGACAGTCGGGCACAGAATCCCCAAAAAAGCACCCCTAAGGTGTCTGTCCATATCACTATTTGTAGGCAGTGAGGCACAGCATCCCCAGCAAAGCACCCCTAAGGCATAAAGTTCTTGTAGCATATTAGTGAAGCAGAGTGACAGAGCTTTCTTCTGTGCAGGTACTGCTGCTGCCCAGTTGCCCCCCAACCAGGTTTTGAACCGAGATTTACCAGCTGGTAATCCTGCACCTGAACCTCTAAGCTATTGGTCCTGGGCAGTATATAGCCTCCTCTTTATATTTTGTTGCAAACAACACTACATGCACTGGTAAGATTGGCTTCTACCAACTACTGGACAAATTTTGATGGGAACACCTTATGCCTGCTTTTTAGGTGGGAAGGTTCCCAGTAAACAAATGGATAAAGTACAGTAAAGTAGTATAGAATACTCGATTTTGTATATATTCCTATGGCTTACTTGAATCTGGGTAGAGTTAATTGTGGTTAGGGGTGAGAATTGGAGGTAGGTGCTGAGAGATCTTGGTGTACATTTTTAAAATTCTTGGCTACACCCTCACCTAGGGAGAATGGAACTGGTCAGCTATGGAAGTGTGAAATAATCATGCTCTATTTCTTGTAATTCAAACTGGTATAAAAGTTCATTTTCTTGTAATTCTGTTTCTTATAGGTTCATAAGAAATTATTAGACTAACAGCTCAAGAACCCTTAGAAGGCTAGATATTATTACCTAGATTTTACCCAATTTTCATTTCCCAAGGACTAGGTGATGGCTTACGTTTATGCCTATGCCTTGTAGTATTTTACAGACTTTCCCTATTCATAAGGGACATGAGCACCACCTCAGGAGTGAATTTATGATTTCCCATCCATTGATCCAAACTGCATTTGAAGAAGGTCATGGAAGGGCTCTGCTTTATGTTGATAGGAAGCCTGTTCCAGAGAAGGTGTAATCTCTGAGACTCATATCTGTCTCTCTAACATGTTTTGTTCATGTCACAAAGCAGGTTTAGAACTTTGGATTTAGGTAATCCTCATACAGCTTGTTTTGTGAATGTGTAACATTTCTATTAGGGCTGGGACTGAGAGTGCCTTGTTAGTTAGGCATACATCACCCCTTAATAGTAGGTAGGAGACAGAGAAAAGGGCTTTTAGTTGATTCTTATAGGATATGTTGTTCACACCCTGTATTTTTTATAAAGAACCTCTGAGGCAGCTCCAGTTGTTGCAAGTGCTTGTCAGATACATGTGTAATGGTGCATTGTCTTCGATTATTGATCTAATAAGGGCCATGTACAGGGGGACTATAACTTACTTATAGGGATTATCTTACATTTAAAGCAGACCAGGGAGCAGTGTTGCATTATCAACCACATGAAGTGAAAACAAAGCATTTAGATGAAAAAAAAAAACAAGCTTCTTATGCATCTTTTTATCAACCTGACTTATGTAGTTACTGATTTTCTTCTGCTGGACAGTTTGGAATCACAGATACTTGCCTACTTGCCAAGGGGGAAAGTTTTTATCTCCAGATATTTCTTTATCACTAAAAGTCAGATTGAGTTGATTGCCTGATTCAAATTATATGGCTTAACCCAGGTTCAAATCATTACTTGTATTTTTGGACAGTAGTTTTGAGACCAGGCCTATAGGAAATTTCATCCATATTTTTACAGATCATCTGGCATTATGTGTGAGCTACTTTAAGATAGACTTTATATTACCACAATTGAAAAATGGGAGTTATAATTAGTGTGACAAAAGGAGATACTGCCAGCACAGCTAGCTGGAATTTTATAAATAGTTATATGTCATTGGTGAATATCGAAATGATTTATACAAGATATTTATGTTACAAATGTATTAGAACTGTATGTGATGTGTATATCAAACTGCTTGTACAGACGTGTGTGTGTTGAAAGTGTATTTGCAAAGTGCTGTTTAAAATGTAACCACAATGTGCCCTACTAGAAGACAACAGAAATGTACATGCGCTATTCTAACTGTTTAAATGTATATATTATCACAGTGGAAACTAGAATACAGAAGTAACCTCAGTCCAGAAAACTTCAGAAAAATATCTGAAATTAAATTATTTTATAGGCTAGGCCATAAAAGATGGTATCTTTCAGTTCTCAATGCAACGAGAGATATAAAGTCTGTGCTAGGAAGCTTTCTGTATTGTCCTTAGAGTAAATTAATTACTAATCTTAAAAGCATGAAGAAATGCAATTGTTTTATGACTTCCAGCATCTGCTAAAGATCTGAGCAAAGCCCTTGTCTATGTATTTTTACAGGTAGATGCTAAATGTTACCAGCTGCCATCAATGGTTGTTTTGCCTGGGAACTAGGGCCAGATGCCAAGAAGTGATGTCATTCTGCAAGCTATCCCAGCAGTAATATTTTAGATATTATTTTGAGAAGTCTCTTAGTGAGGCAGAGCATTCTGCATTCTGTCTTGGACCTGACAACAACTAGGAGATCCATTCATCACATCTGCCTTGCTCTGTTAGTAGGCGCTTAGGTTATAGTATAATTCTCTTAGATTCAGTCAGGAATATAAATATAGTGAAGCTTAGTTTATATATTTTTCTTTACTTATTTGAGACTGTCCTTTAATATTATTTCAAATATTTCCTGTGGTTTTGAACTCTGATGTCACTGTGAATATATATTTAGTATTGTCTTGTTCTTTTATTGTTATTAAATATATTTAAACCTTTCATTGTGGCTGATCTGTGTAGAAATATTTAAGTTTTGAGAGTACTTGCATATTTATTTGGTGACACTGTGTGGGCCACTCCTAATAACCTTGCTCTTGGTCAAACTGCCATTTGTGTTAGTATTAATATTATACAGTAAGATTGGACACCCTTTGTTAAAGGCCTTAAATTAGCTGATAAGGAGTGACTGGTGGTAGTAGAAACTATCTCAGTCTGTGTAGAAGGGGGCATAGCTAGTAAACCTGTATCAGCCTTTCTCAGGTGTGTGTGTGTGTGTGTGTGTGTGTGTGTGTGTGTGTGTGTGTGTGTGTGTGTTTGTTTGTGTCAGCTACTTGGGCAGGGACACGAAGCACTGGTTGGACAGAGAGGGTGCTGGAGGTCTTGGCTTGGTTACTCAGCTGCGATCTCAACTCTATAGCTGTGCCAGTGTGAGGTCTTATTGGGGATCTGGGGAAAGAGGGAGAAACCAGACCCGGACTGACTGTGTTCTCTGTGTGCTCTTAAGGGAAATTGCACTTGATGCAGAGAGCTGCATCTGGAAGTATTGTGTGTATACTTTCATCCTCTCAGTGAACATCCCCCACTTTTGCCAGTGGTGAAGATTGAGGCTACTTGATTACTGGTCCAGTGGAGGGTTTTCACAATTAGATTGCTTGGTGTTAACAGGCCTGACTTTATTTATGTCTGTATATACGTATCTATCTATCTATCTATCTATCTATCTATCTATCTATCTATCTATCTATCTATCTATCTATCTATCTATCTATCTATCCATCCATCCATCCATCCATCCATCCATGCATCCATCCATCCATCCATCCATCTATCTATCTATCTATCTATCTATCTATCTATCTATCTATCTATCTATCTATCTGCCTATCTTAGGTTCATAGGCGATTGGTCTGCAGGCCATGTCAAGCCTAGCCAAAAAACCCTATTCACATTTTTTCTCTAACCTCAAGGAGGGCAAGGCAAGATAGGCTGGGAGAAATGCAAATCTGTCAAGCTGACTGATAAGGATATATGAATGTGTTTTGGAGTTTTCAGTTTATTTATTTTTTGGTTATTTAAATGGAACTTGCCAAATTATGATTTTTAAAGAACCCAGCTACTGGTGGTTGGGTGGTCCAGGTGGGAGGGTGAGCACTACCAGAAATGAATTTTTACTAAAACAGTCAGTTTTGTAGGACTGATCAAGAGTCAGTGTCACACTGAACAAACTACTATGAAACATTTTCTTGTGTGACATAGTTTGATGCATATGCCTTGTACAGCAGTACATTATACATCCTTGATCAACTCAACTCATGTAGACTGATATGGCTTGGAAGCAGGAGCCAGCAACATTTTATAAGATTCATTTTAAAATACAACTTGTGGAAATTTCTGATAACTTTTAACTGCTGTAGCTGATGTGCACACTGTTGTAATTCTCTGCTTGTGATCCACCTCATGGCTGAAAAGAGACACCTGATCATTTTTCCTACAAGGTTAAATAATAAAGTATCCATATTTCAGTACTCCAATATTATCCAAGCAACAATAAAGCAATCAACTACAAGCTGAGGAAAAAAAAACAGCCTGTGCTGATTTTCATATTTTCTAAGTATTTTTATTGCATACTTTCACTTTTGTACACACATTCCCCAGATTCTGCATGCCTTGCATGGCATGCAGAATTAGTGCAGGAGCTCTAACAGGCAATATGTCTGCTGTGTGATCCTGGAACAGCCTGCAGGAGCATGCACGAGCGCTTCTGCACTAGTCCTGCATGGACTAAGCCCCTGTATGCAAATCACCCCATTTTCAGGAGAAATCCATGCAAATAAGGTGAATATGCGATCCGGGAAACTTGAAACCGGCCATGCAGGACTAGTGCAATCTGCAGAAATGTATTTGGTTAGTAACCCAATATCCAAAATGGAGCTGTGACAGCTCCAAATAAAGGCTGCATGTCAGTCAGGAAGCATGCCGGCCAAGTAAGTATAAGGCCATTGGCATTGCAAACAGCATAAAAAATTAAAAAATCTACTTTTTTTAGCCGATCTCGGCTGTTTAAGCGTAGGGCAGTGGCGCGCAAATGGGATTGAGGGGAAAATAATAAAATAAACCTAAAATAAGCATTCTAACTAAAATCACTATTTTGCCATGCAAGGCAATGGCAGGTAGAAGACAACTTGGCCAGTGAGTAGTGGTTGCTAAGGGGGGAGGCTCGGTGTGAGACATGTAACTATGCATTAGCAGGCAATCCTATGCAAATGAGGGGAATGATCGTGAATCCCAGTTTTCCCCAGCATGTTAGTCAGGTCCCAACAGTGTAAGAGTAGGAATAGCTTGGTGCAAGCCTAGGAGTTAGCTGACATCATGGGTGTGTGTGTCAGGCATAGTGTAAGTGCATTGGAGCCCTGTGGCTCAGGTTTGCTCCTAGCTAAGCACAGCTAAACATGGGTGTGTGTCTGACTCTGCCTAGCACTCTTTACATTGCCTAAGTGGGTGTGCGTGCCACACACCTGGTCTTAAAGGTTTTAAAAAAAAAGTTAAACCAGGAAATAGCAGTTCTTTGCACATTTGAGCACTCTGTTTGCTCGGTGCACTCCTGGGTTTAAACAGGAAGGTAATGGGAAGGGAAAACAGCAGTAGGAAGGTAACTAGGAGAACTAGCATAGCTGGCAGGTGAAATGTATCAGAATCAGCCAATTACACAGGCAGCAGACCAGCCCAGCCCAGAACACTACTATAAACTATGCAAACACCTTCCCCTCTGGTTTTAGCCACATTGTACACCACTGGTGTAAATAATCGGGGAACTTTTAACAATCAAAACAGCAAAATGATAGGGACTGCAATAGCTATCATACAACAACTTGTGGAAGAGGCTGAGGCTGGTGAGGATGTGAATGCTGTCGGCCAACCCACAGTGAGGAGACAAAGAAGAGTGTACAAACCCAGGGTAACCTACCGGGGCTACATGAGCTGGAGATAGTGGAGCACTATAGGGTGGACAGGGACCTCCTACAGCAAATTGCTGAGCTGTGCCGGGCACACCTGACACACAGAACTAACAGAGGGGAACCCATCCCAGTGGATACCAAGGTATGTGTAGGCTTAAGAATACTAGTTATAGGTACCTTCCAAAGGCCAACTGGGGATATGATGGGGATCGCACAGGCATCAGCATCCAGGGTACTCCACCAGTTCCTGGATGCCATGTCAGCACATGTTGGTGAGCGTGTATATTTCTCCAACACCCATGAGGCATTGGCCAGCAATATGCAACTGTTCCACCAAATAGCAGAATACCCTGAGGTAGTGGATGCTGTAGACTGCATGCACATATGCATCAAAGCACTACCCAGTTAGCGGGGTAGGGACTACATCAACCGCAAAGGCTTCCCCTCCATCAACTGCCAGGTCATGTGCGATGCCCAGGGCATAATAATGAATGTGTGTGCTGACTGCCCTGGAAGCTATCACGATTCCCACATCTGGGATCTGACGCAGCTGTACCAGAGATTTGCCAATGGGGACATCCCTCATGGTCACCCAGTGGGGGATGCTGGATATGCACTGGAGCCATGGCTGATGACACCCATCTGAAATGCACACACACACCCAAACAAGAACTCCATAATGAGGCACATGCACAGACCAGAATTATAGTAGAGCATGTGTTTGGGATGCTCAAGTTATGGTTACAGTGGCTGGACACATCCGGTTGGGCCTTGCAGTACTCACCAGCTACATGTACCCAAATTGTCATCGTATGTGCCATGCTACACAATATGATCCTGCAGACACAGCTGCAGCAGAAACAACATGGGGCAGGGCCACGCAGCCCTCCACTATTGCTAAGGCCTGCACAGGCACAGAGTGACTCAGAGGAGGAACAACCTGAGCCTGCCCTAGTAGCCAGAAGGAGACATGCCCAGTATGCCCTGGCCTTGGCAAAGAGGCAACACATAGCACACACAATGACACAGCAGGGACCCAGGGAATAACACCTCTGTCTGACTCTCGCATACATTAAAAAGGATGCCAAACATGACACTACCTGTGGTCAACCATGTGTAGATAGTGTACTATGTGCATCTGACATAGCTAGCCCAGCAGCACCACCCTCAATACTGGGAAACCCACAAGGTAAGTGACTCACACATGCCAGTCGGGGGGGGGGGTTCACATACCCAACAACAATCACAGCCGGCAGGACAGGTGTAGACAAACACAAACAAAGGCTGTGCTATGGACTCTGAATGATGCCTATGGGTAACCCTCCCAAGCCTACACAGACAGACCACAGCAGGTCAGGCAGTGGGACGTTAGTTCAGAAGGGTAGGAAGTCAGAAACTATGTAGGTAAATTAAAGCTAAGTTCTGTAGTACACTGGTATGCCTCTAGTTAGCATGCTAGCTTAGAATACAGAATGAAATGGAGTTCCTGACATACCAGTACAGTCATAGTA
>NC_056732.1:820250207-820457707 GCF_019279795.1 Protopterus annectens
GGCCAAGTATATATCACAATGTCCACTGTACAGGGAAAACAGATGAGAAATAGCCAAGAGGCTGGGGTGCAAATCCATACCCCTAAATGTGACATCAATGCCAGCTGACCAATGTTAGCAACCCTTGTATTACCCAGGGAGCACTCTCAACCCATGTCACACACACACACACACACACACACACACACACACACACACACACACACACACACACACACTTGCCTAGGCAACAGCCGCTATGTTGGTAGTACCCTGCATATTGCCCACTATAGTAACCATGGTATGATTGCAGTGGCCTACAGAGGGCATGGCACCCTGTCCATCAGTCCAATAGGCATGTACATGCCGACAGTGCACATCCTTCATGTTCCACACTGGACACCTGCAACACCTGTGGTGCCATCAAATGTGACCCACAAAGGACATACCATGCCTGAAACACAAGCCCTGTATGGACAGATGCCACTGACACCAGGGAATACCGGTATCATGCTCTCAATATAGGTGCAGGGTCAACCTGCTGTCCATTAACAGTTCCCGCCGCATGAGGTCAGGACTGGCACATCTGATGATAACACTCTGTGTACACAACATGGGACAGACACCCCAGGTACAGTTCCCCATGTCACTATGTGTGAGGTGTGCACATCCCAGACACTGTCCATATCATGTACTAAGAAACACATACATGGCAAGCAATGCACAGCATTGGCCACATGCAATAGTCACCCAGGTGACTGGATGGTGAATACAATACCCACCTGTGTGGGCAACTTCAGCACTGTACCCCCCTGAGCCACATTGCAGACCATTGTCATGTGGCCTAATGCCAAGGTATACCCATCACCTAGCCTTGTATAGACATCTGGCACTGTCAACCACAACACACCCGTGAAGCAGTGCACCCATGCATGTCAGTACTGGCACCTGTGTCTGTGGTGTATGATGCATATGACCACATTCACAATCACTGAAACCCCCATTGACATACTGAAGCATGTTGTCTGATGTCAGACACCTCCACATACCCTTTGCACATATAACCTCCATATGACCCCTGTGGTGCATGTGATACCTGCACACTACTGTGTTGTGGCAATCCCACTAATGATGAGCTGTATTCCTGGCCCTGCCAAGTGTGTCAGTGTGTGTGCATCCCTGTGAGAGTGCGGACAGACACATAAACTACACCTACCACATAGCTACCATATCCCTGTTGCAGATGTCACTCACCATCACATATACATTTTGAGGGCTCCCCAACATGTAACGTATGTGGTGCATCCACTAACTGCATGGACATGTAATAGGACTACATAGTCGTCAGGGAGTTGATACCCTGTACTGGTAGGTGTGTGACACAAACATGCTTAAGTTTTACTCTCCCACCCCTCCCTGGCGTTTCTGTGCCTCTGTCTGCCTCTCTCACTCCCTCTCTGGTGGATGTGGAGACTTACACCTGCATTGCTTAGGCAGCAGCATGTGTATTTTAAGTGATGCTCAGGATCAGCTGAAGGCCTCTGCACGAATTGCAGCCCTCCTCTAGCTGATTGCATGTGGAACAGCTGTGGTAACATTCCCATAGCCAATTGCATGAAAACACACACCAATATCTAGGAACATCATGTTGCTGTTGGGCCTTTCATTCACTGTAAGCAGGAACTCAAGCTGTTTTTTGGCAAACAGCATATCAGATGGATTGTTGATTTACCTCTAACAACATACACTGTGGAAACAGTTCAACACACAGGAGGGGGATGTGCCTGACCTGACTATAGACTGTAAGTGCTGCTATACTGCATTTGGAGTAATGTTGGTTTAACAAGGTGTGTGTGGATATGGCTGTCCTACATGTTTCCATATCTGCCATGTCAGTGTTATGTTTATGAGGGAACACCCATCTGTAGGGTCATCTGCAAACTGGCCAGTGTGTGGTGCCTTTTTGTTTCAGGTGTTACCCACAGAGCACCTGTCTGTGAACTGCAGAAGGTAGTGTGAGGATTGCAGTCTGTAGATGGTGACAGCCGTGAGAGTTACTGACTTCATATCCCTCATAGGACATATGCTGCAACAAACTCAGTTACAACAGTAAATGTATGAGGTTATCACAGCAACATGTCAATATTGGCCCTGTGTATGTGCCCCCAGCCACAACCGTGTCGACCTTTGTACATATGTCATGCAGTAAGGGGTGCATATGTACTGTACACCATAATTAGTGACATCATATCTGATAACAAGCCAGTGAGATATCAGACTGCTACACATGTTATGTATAGTAGGGATATATCTGATGACATAACCTGGACATTCTATGGTTGTGTGTACAGTACTGAGGTCTGTGTATTTATGGTGACTGTCAGCAGTGTGTGTATTGTTAATATTTACCTTGGCCTGTGTATAGACTGTGGTAGATGTCATTGTTCTTGGTCCTGTTCTATCTGATGTTACATGCTGCTCTACTGTATGTTACCCTATCGGCTGACATGTTTGTAGGGCCATACACGCATGTGTCCCATACCACAGACAAGCTTTGGAGCACAAAGTGTAGCAGCCCAGTATATGTAGGGTTAGTGTGTGAGTGGCACATATGAGGTTGGTGTTGAACAGATAGTCCATATACTGTAATAATACACTAGCATACCATATGTGGCTGTGGCTGTGTTCACATTGGTTGTGGTTATGCACTTTCACACAGGTGTATGTTACTCTGTGCTGTGGCATGCCTGTAGAGCCTGCTATGTATGCAGGTACATGTGCATTCCCCCATAGGAAATGTAGGCCAGTGTTGAGCCAGTCTGCCTGTAGCCTGCACAGTGCTTTGTTGCATGCCTAGCAGCTTAGTGTACTTACCCAGTGAGATGTAATGTCCAGATAATTGCCAGATGTACTGCCGCTGGGCCACCATAACAGTCATGTATGTCAGACAAAGCAGTGGGATGCTGTACAGATGTATGTCAATATCTAGTGGGTAGTATGTGGCCATGGCACCTTTGTACCAGTGGTTAGTATGTGGCAGGACAGGCAGGGATGTGTAAATGTATAACCTATGGGGGCACATATATTCCAGTAGTTACGTGTTATACCCATCTACATGGCTGTTAACTTCCACATTGTCAGGATTGGTCCACATGTTTTGCACTAAGGGGTTATGTGTATACCTCTGGACTGTCCAGAATGTGTCAGACTGTCTACATATATTGGCCATTATCCCTGCTGTAGTCCACAGGAGCATTACGTGCTAGCAGTGGTACTGTATTATGATGTTCTTCGGATGTCTGTCAGTAGGCAATGGCGCACATGTTGAAAGCAGATGTGACCTCCCACATGCACCATGTCTGTGAAGACACTCCCAATCACAGTAGCAATAGTCTACAAATATACCTGCTATACATACCTGACATCCTCTTGCACTACAAAGTTGGGACTATAGGGACTGAGTAGGGCTACACTCCATGTTCAGGACATATGGTGAGGATATATGTACATATGATTATCCAGATATCTATATAGACATAGACATATACATATCAACATACATAGATGGATATGTATATGTACATACCTATACAAATAAACACCCATATATATACATATACTGAGCAATCTGTGTCTACATATATAGAGATATAAATACATATGCACATATATGTATGGATATCTACATATATATTGACAGTAGTAGGTACATCAGAATATATATGTATGCATATATAGTTATTGATATCTACATATATACCAACATAACTAGACATATCTGCACACATAGGATGTGCATACATATATAGCTATATATACATATATCTATATATACATATACATATATCTATATATACATATATCTATATATACATATATGTATATGGGAGTGCTACAGAATCCTGACAGCCCAAAGTCCTGAAGACCATCAGAGGTGAGCTGCCTTAAGGTATATGGATGTACATTACCATACAATCCACCATGGTTAAATGTAGGCCTACTGCCACCTGCCATACAGACTGTTCTGTTTGTCAGTGTGCTTGTGAAGGTGTCAGTTGTGCCTTGTTATGTAACAGTTACATCCCATTGTATCAGCTGAGGTCTTTACCCCCTAGGGATTGTCTACAGAGTGTAGATAGAGGCTGCTAAACTACACATCTGCATTACTTACTGTTGATTGTTTGGTATCCTGTGGCACAGTCTGTCTTTACTATTGTACTACTTGATAGTTTTGGCCTGGACAGCAGCATTTGTTAACTTTTCCAGACTACTGTATTAGTATAACTGTTTGACAGTTGCATTACTTAGTCTATGTGGATGTCCGTGTCTAAACAGCTATACCACATGGCATATACAACTGTAATAGTACACAAATAAAGTTTTCCCATTTATGCAAACCTGTGTGTGGTGTTATATCCTTTGATTTCTCTGTGGGTATATGTTGCATGTAATGATTGTCATTTGTATGGGTGGCTCATACAGTCTCCAGTTGGTAAGGTGGTAACTGTAGGAATAGTGGCTGTTCCATATTGTGTGTACCTACTACATATGTATCTTACTATACATATCCCTGCGAGTGTATGTGTATATATATATATATATATATATATATATATATATATATATATATATATATATATATCTGTATCTGCATATATTTGTCTGTGTATATGTATCCTAGGGATGCCCATGCCATGTTAGGTTCTGGTTATAGGATCTGCTACATTTGGTAGTGTATTGCAGGGTGGACATGTTTGGCTGTGGGGGTATACCTATTCGTACAAGATGTATATTGTTTGGTGCCTCTTAACCCCATTAACGGTGCATGTGAACATATATGTTTCTGTTATTTACTCATTGTTATCTACAGATGTATGTCCATATATACCTATATAGATATATATATCTGCTTACATAAATATAACTATGTCCATATATACCTACATAGATATATATATCTGCTTACATATATATAACTTGCTGTATATATTTAGACATATAGATGTGGACATATATATCTATAAATGTAGGCATTTGTATGTATGTATGTTTATATATATATATATATATATATATATATATATATATATATATATATATATATGTGTATATATATTTATATATATTTATATCTATATCTACATATATAGGATATGTTTTATCTATTTAGATATTAATATATATATACACACACACATACATCTACATGTTGAAATACATTTCCTGTACTGTTGAATGACTTGGCTGGATGATATGTTTGGGAAACATCCAGGTTATGTATATCTGACATGGATTAGTTGACAATCACTTTGGCTATAGTGTGCAGGGTCCTGGGTTTGAGCCTTGCAAAAGCTGTTTATTTTGTTGCTGGGCAGAACAAGGGCCATTGGGTACAGAGTGATTAAGGCACTTTTGCACACTGGAAAGGCCGCAGAAATAGCTCACTAAAAGAATCACAGACCTAAAGCAGATGCCCTATGCTGACTGCCTTAAAAAACTCTAGCTATACTCTGTCGCATATTGTCTACTCCGAGGCGATCTCTGCTTAACATACAAGGCCATGTCAAACCCAGAGCTGTTGGACATGCTACACTTAAAGAAATCCCAATCCCTCAGTGCCACATGCCCCAGGGACCTAAACCTTGTCATCACAATAAACAAAACATGCTGGAGGTATAGGTTCCTGACCCAGAGACTCCCCAGACTCAGGAATAGACTACCCATACATGTCAAGCAGAGCACCTCTTTGGCCCTCTTCAAAAGGAACCTTGATGACTGGATGGGATTAAGGAAATTCACCCCAGGAATCACGTCAGTCGCCCTGCTAGACAGGGGTCCAGGGAAGTAAATAGTGTGGGAAGAAATAGCTAGGGAATTGTTATAGGTAGGCTTGTATAGGCCCTAGGGCCAATAGCCTAGTACCAACCTATGAACCTATGAAGTTGTAAGCTGGTTTGCGTGGGTTTGCACGGAGGTAAGCACTGCTTACTTCCAGTTACAGTTTCTTATACTCAGTTAGCTTCTAAATTGCTTAACCAGTGTAGGTATTGCTTATCCACGCGCAAATAGGCTGAAACCCACTTACTACTGCCAGTGGCGGCTGGTGACTTCAAATCACAGGGGGGCTGCAGGAGACGCTGAATGGGCGGGGTCCAAGGGAAGGGGTGTGGTCAACCATAAAGGGGAGGAGCTATGCACAAAACCACAAAAAAACTAACTTTAATTAAATACGCTGCCCTGGGTGGCAAACCATCATTATGAAAGTCCAATCAAGACAAAAATAAGTGTAGAAGAATAAAAATATTTCAATGCATTGGCTGCATGACAGCTTACTTAATATCTAGATGGAAACAAAAGGTTGTGAGGCATGAAAAAATAAATTACTTTTTAAATACATTACTGGAATGCCAGTCAAAATCAAGTATAAGAAAACCAGAAGCACTCAACTCAAACTACTTCTCCTTGCACTGCAGTTCTAATTATAATATATTCAGCTTTATTAAAGTACCAAGCAACATGCTGAAAGTAGAAATCTATGTGATGCCCCACTTGTAAAAATGTTTCTTATCCAAAAAGACCTGCTGCCTGACAACGTTTCATGGGGAAAACATGATAAAAGTAAAAATGAAAAGCAAACAAGAAACAAGCTCAAGATACATTGCTTAAAGGATTACTGTACAGGTTATGGACCACACATGATTGGCATTCTGTTTAGTTTACGGGTAAAGCCTGTAGAGATGACTGGAAGTCTCCAACAAGTGTAATGAGCTTTTTAAAATAATGGAATCCTGTCCTTTAATACCCAAGGCTTATACATTATCTAGTCAAGTATTCTCTGCATGGCAACAACAGAAAGGCTTTCAATGTTGGCAATTCTTTAACAGTATGCTTATTAAAGCTTACTTGCATCTTACGATGTCAGACAAGCTTACCTTATGGTCATTAAAGCATTGCTACTTAAACACAGAGCAACAGGCACTTTGAGTAATAAGCATAAATCAACAGTACAAAAATATGACAGAAACCAGACCATTCTGCAAAATCAAGGACAGATGAAAAGCCACTGTAGTACTTATGCAGTGTGTCCTCCCCATCCAAGGTAGATACAACTACTCCTTGCCTTGCTTGGACACATCCAGAGTCATTACATGGGGGGAGTGGGGTGCAACAAGCATGTCACAATTTGAAATCTCTCTGGCTGACTGTGATGGCCCTGACACATTTGTCATACCTCTCAACTTCAAGAGCAAGAAATCTGGACAAAGCCATACACAGAAGTGGGACAAAGGCACAACAAGAAGGACAATTTTTAAATATTGCTCTAATAAACTTAGAAAGATAATAGAATAGGTCTTGCATTAGTATGAATTTTCTGAAGGGTATAAAATCTGAAACTCAAATGTCTGTCATTTTCTAACTTCAGTCTTTAGTGATTTGTCACTAATTTGCCAAAAACACAATTTTATGAAAAATGGACCAAAAATGTGATGCAAAAATATAAAATAGACACACAATACAGCTTCTACCTGTCAAAGAAGGGACACTTTAATATTAGTACTGCTACCTTGAGCAGCTGACAAAATAAAAGAATCTACATGCATTTCAAGTAATCTATAACTTTCATTATTACAGTTATTTCTTAATTGTAAACCCTCCATGTTTTCTTCCAAAATTGCTATTTTTGGAGGGATTATTAGGGGAAGAGCAACATTTTGAGCCAAAAATTGGGGACAGTTGAGAGGTTGGCTATGCCTAATTCTATAAAGCAATTTATTTGCATGTACCTCTCAACCTGTTAATGCAGTAAATCTGAACAAGGCCAAATATATTGGGGCACATATAAACAGTACTAAAAATTGCTCTTGTATAAATTGAGACAGTTGATAGAACGGCTCTTACTTTAACATGCATTTTATGAAGGTTATGAAGTCTGAAACTTATTATTTAGTGACTTCTGGCAAATCATTTAGGAATTAAAACTACAAATTTTATGAACAACAAACCAAAAATAAGAAGCAAAAATCTATTCATTCTTTGAAAATCTGGACAGTTGGGAGGTATAGTTCAGCTGGGCCTGTCTGAGTTTGCTGCCCTTCCCCTGACAAAATAATGGTTGAACTGGAGCCTCTGCAGCCATTCCAATTAACCATTACTTGGCTATTTCACTCCATTTACCATAAACACTAATGTGCATACTGCTTTACTTCAATGATTGGACTTCATTTGAAAGTTTTATTTTGTATTTTACAGCACAAACATTAAGTAATCTGTTAAACAAAGCAATGCAGTCTCACAATGAAAACTTAGCATTAAAACTTCTCTGCCCTTGAAACTCACATTCATTGAAACAGCATTGAAACCCACATTCAAAGAAAATACATTTTGCCAGTGGCAGATAAAGATTAATTATGGGCTGTTTTGAATCATAGGCCCCTTGCATATGAAACATACATGTGCTCTTTGATACACCTTCCTCATTGTACTAAAAATTATATTCCTTGTACAATACAGTACACTTGTTAGAGGGTGTTTTAAATTTGTTTTGAACATTTTTCCAGTAAGCAATGAAACAAAACATATGCACCCATAATGGCAAAACTGCCCAGTTGAGAACATTTATCATAAAAAAGTCTACTCAGACTTCCACAGTCCACCATTATTAGTAAATATGCACAATTCCACAGTCCACCATTATTAGTAAATATGCACAATTCTACAGTCCACCATTATCAGTAAATATGCACAATTCTACAGTGCACCTTTATCAGTAAATATGCACAATTCTACAGTCCATATTCAGTGAATTCAGTTCTTGCCATAGCTGTCAACCTTAGCACAAAAACCTGGACGAAGCCAATAATGGGTGAATACATTCCCAAAAATAGGGACAAATTTAAAATATTCATCTTATAAACTTAGAAAATTGCTAGAAAAAAAGGTTGTGCTACTATGTATTCTGAAGAACATGAAGTTTGAAATTCAAATGCCGGTCAATTCTACTGCGGACAGAACAAAAACAATTTTCAGCAGAGACGCAGGGATTAATACTGCAGACACGTCTTTGTAAAATGGCAGGGCATCAGAGCAAATCCACACAAACACAGGCAGGAGATGCAGACTCCAAACAGAAGCCACCCCAACCAAGAATCAAACCAGAAAACCTATAGCTGTGAGGCAACAATACTACCACCGCACCATCAATTATGCAAGGAATTAAACATTCAGAAACCTGAAGTCTGAAATTCAAATGCCTGTCAATTTTACTGCGGACAGAACAAAACCAATTTTCAGCAGGGATTAAAACTGCAGACACGTCTTTGTAAAATGGCAGGGCACCAGAGCAAATCCACACAAACACATGGAGGAGATGCAGACTCCACACAGAAGCCACCCCAACCAAGAATCAAACCAGAAAACCTATAGCTGTGAGGCAACAATACTACCACTGCACCATCAAATCTGCAAGGAATTAAACATTCAGAAACCTGAAGTCTGAAATTCAAATGCCTGTCAATTTTACTGGACAGAACAAAACAATTTTCAGCAGAGATGCAGGGATTAATACTGCAGACACGTCTTTGCAAAATGGCAGGGCACCAGAGCAAATCCACACAAATACAGGAGGAGATGCAGACAGAAGCCACCCCAACCAAGAATCAAACCAGAAAACCTATAGTTGTGAGGTAACAATACTATCACTGCACCATCAATTATACAAGGAGTTAAACATTCAGAAACCTGAAGTCTGAAATTCAAATGCCTGTCAATTTTACTGCGGACAGAACAAAAACAATTTTCAGCAGAGACGCAGAGATTAAAACTGCAGACACATCTTTGTAAAATGGCAGGGCACCAGAGCAAATCCACACAAACACAGGTAGGAGATGCAGACTCCAAACAGAAGCCACCCCAACCAAGAATCAAACCAGAAAACCTATAGCTGTGAGGCAACAATACTACCACCGCACCATCAATTATGCAAGGAATTAAACATTCAGAAACCTGAAGTCTGAAATTCAAATGCCTGTCAATTTTACTGCGGACAGAACAAAACCAATTTTCAGCAGGGATTACAACTGCAGACACGTCTTTGTAAAATGGCAGGGCACCAGAGCAAATCCACACAAACACATGGAGGAGATGCAGACTCCACACAGAAGCCACCCACCAAGAATCAAACCAGAAAACCTATAGCTGTGAGGCAACAATACTACCACTGCACCATCAAATCTGCAAGGAATTAAACATTCAGAAACCTGAAGTCTGAAATTCAAATGCCTGTCAATTTTACTGCGGACAGAACAAAAACAATTTTCAGCAGAGATGCAGGGATTAATACTGCAGACACGTCTTTGTAAAATGGCAGGGCACCAGAGCAAATCCACACAAATACAGGGAGGAGATGCAGACAGAAGCCACCCCAACCAAGAATCAAACCAGAAAACCTATAGTTGTGAGGTAACAATACTATCACTGCACCATCAATTATACAAGGAGTTAAACATTCAGAAACCTGAAGTCTGAAATTCAAATGCCTGTCAATTTTACTGCGGACAGAACAAAAACAATTTTCAGCAGAGACGCAGGGATTAAAACTGCAGACACATCTTTGTAAAATGGCAGGGCACCAGAGCAAATCCACACAAACACAGGCAGGAGATGCAGACTCCAAACTGAAGCCACCCCAACCAAGAATCAAACCAGAAAACCTATAGCTGTGAGGCAACAATACTACCACCGCACCATCAATTATGCAAGGAATTAAACATTCAGAAACCTGAAGTCTGAAATTCAAATGCCTGTCAATTTTACTGCGGACAGAACAAAACCAATTTTCAGCAGGGATTACAACTGCAGACACATCTTTGTAAAATGGCAGGGCACCAGAGCAAATCCACACAAACACATGGAGGAGATGCAGACTCCACACAGAAGCCACCCCAACCAAGAATCAAACCAGAAAACCTATAGCTGTGAGGCAACAATACTACCACTGCACCATCAAATACGCAAGGAATTAAACATTCAGAAACCCTTAAGTCTGAAATTCAAATGCCTATCAATTTTATTTAACATTTTGTAATCAGGACAGTCTGACTTGGAACAAATAAACAAATTTTCAGCAGAGGCCCAGGAAGAAATAATGCAGACATGTCTTTGTAACATGGGAGGGCACAAAAGCAAACCCACACAAACACAGGGAGAAGATACAGACCCCACAAAGAAGGAACCCCAGCCAAGAATCAAACCCAAGAACCTGCAGCTGTGAGGCAACAATGCTACTACTACACCATCAAATATCAAGCATTGCAACATTTACAAACCACAGATATTATGAGGAACAGATCAGATCGAATATGAGGTAAAAATCTGAAATTTTTTTACAAATGGTGGTGGGTAGGGAACTCAAGTCTTTAACACCTGCATACAGGGTACAGGGTTCAAGCCTGAGGCATTCCCTACCACACCACCATAAGCACCTGGGGCATTTTCACACACACACACACGAGCCGCCCCTGACTACTGCTTAGAAGTGCTTACTCCTGCTAATTTCTTTAAAAGAAAAGAAAAAAAGGGTTGATAGGAAAGTGGTGAAAAAGGGGCACAAAGAGGTTATGACAGCAGGCAAAATAGCTAGGGATGTGCAGGAAGGGTCTGGGGAAGGTCAGTATCTCCCCATTTCTACTACAGTAACTGCTGTGCATATACACTGATTTTGGAGGTAGATGTGGACACTCAAATCCCTGAGAGAAGGGTGAGGACAACAATAATAAGTTGTGATGCCAATTCAACCAGATTACATATGTCCAGTGGACGTGTGTGCGAAATAGACAGCTATGTATGGGGCTAGATATTTTTTTCAGAACAGATTGCCCTTTTTTCAGGTGAGAGTGGGATGTTGGGGTGGGGTAGTAGGTATATTTGGGGAGGTAGGTTGGGTAGGTTAACAGACAAGACAAACAAGATGTATACAGTGGTGGCATATGACACATGTGGGGGTTAACACCTTGATGGGGAGGGGTGTTGGGAAATCAGAAGCCCATGAGCCCCCTAGTGGAAATAGTGAGACTGAGGTCCTCGCCCATGGGCAGTTACCACTGCACCTTCACAGCCCTGATGGTGACTGTGCTGGGGGCTGAGTCGCAGAGCCAGACTGACGCTCTAGTTGTGACACACAGCCTTCAAGCTGGTGTAGAAGATCACAAGCTGCTGGTTGAGCTCTCTATGCACCATGACCCCGACCTGGCGACAGGTGACAGGTTCCTGACGCACCCACTCCCGGAGGGGTGAGCCCCATCCCCTGAGGTGGTTTCACCCAAAGGTAGTGCAGAACCAATGGACAGGGAGGTCCCGGGTTGGGCCCCAGACATGCTGGTGCCCAGTGCCACGGACAGATGAGGTGGGACAGGAGGGTCCGCTGGGACCGGCCTTCCCAAACGTGCTATAGTGTATAGATTTCATCATCATATGTGGGTTAGTAATAGTCAACACATTCCAGGGTTAGGTATAATAGCATGCATAGATATTCCCATTAACCCAGACACCAGATACGGAACAGTTGCATAGCAAACAGAACACATGCATATATGGGACCACAGTGGTAATAAGAACAGCATGCAAGTACATTAATGGCACCATGCCACCAATGTTGGAATATTTCATTATAGCACATGTGTGGGAGCAATTAATATATTTATCAAACAATTGGACAATATCAGAACGTAGGTGTCATTACATACCAGTTGGGGTGGGTATGTTGATTATTGTTGGAGATATGGTGGGGGGAGAGAAAGATGTCAATTAACAAGTAGTATATTCCTGTAGTCCACATTACTCTCCTAGTCAGTGCTGTTATCTGTACCTTACAAGTCTTAATACACTACCCTATAGCCTTAGTTTGGACAGTAATATGGCTGTCATCATCGTTATACATGAACTGGTTTTACCTGCAGTATACACCTCTTACCTGTTATACCAGTGGAGGGAATGTTTGTTAACACTAACTGTTTCAGCACATACTCCCAGATTCCGGGTTGATGTTGTGCTATCCAACTCTTTCTGCACAGACTCTGGCCATGTGTTGACCACATGCTGGTGTGCTGGGACATATCTAGAATATTGCTCTCTTCAGCCTTTAGTGACCTGACACATACATATACATGCTTTCCTACACAGTTATATTATGTAGAACAGTGTGGGTGACAGTGATCAGTGATATATTATTCAGAGAAACTGCAACACTCACAATTCCCTACAATACCAGAGTGAACAGTACCAGTACAGGTCATTATGGTCTTTATTTCTCGGCACAGTGTTTGCATCCGACGTACCTGTGGGAGCAATGTTTGTTAGTACTACCTGACTTTTGCCACACAAAGTTCCAGATTACACATTATTATTATGCACATACATCTCACTCTGTTACTGTACACACTCTGGTCACAGCTTGACAACATGGGGGTGTAGATAGGACATATTTGGCTTATTACTCTCCTAACAGTTTCAGGGGTTGTTACAGTGACAGGTTTGTTCTCATAGATGTTTGACAATCACTTGTATTCCATGTTTGCTGGCTAAACATCTGGGATCATCCCACAGACTTACCAGGGGGACAGGCAGCAGATATGGGCCTATATACTGGACATTCTGGCCTCATCTGTACAGTTGTGGTGTATGATTCTGTATGCAGAGTACTACCACTGGCAGGATTTGAACCATGGCTGTGTGTGCTAAAAAGACTAATAGTTCACATCTCAGTTGCATGTGCTGTTCGGGTTTTGTCTGCATTTTCCATTTACTGTCTATGTGTCTCTCAGTTGTACTAAATGGCCTCTGGGGATTACAGGAGTCATATACAGGCATTCCTACACATTCTGTTTATAGTGCACAGTGTGGGTAACAGTGCTTAATACAACAGTACTATTACATGATTGCAAATCTACATTACCATATGATACCAGAGTATACACATGCAGTCCAGCAGTTAGACCTTTATTGTCAGGCTATTACACTTTTATTGACATACAAATGATATGAGACTATTCCTGCCATATTCTCTTGTGTACGCAGTACTTGCCTTGAACAATACAAGAGGTTCCCCTTATGCCACTTCAGGTTGGCATAGGGATGCCTGACCTGCTCACCAGGTCGGGGTATGCCAGTGGCACTGGTGAGGTCACGGGCGAGATAGTCCCAGATCTCTGCCTTATATTGGGAGCCCTGGTACTGGCCCTGCAGCAGTCTCTGATCATGGTCTTTGACAAGGAGTCCTGCCATGACTTTGGACTCCTGCATGTACCAGCGCTGCGCCCAAAAGCGTACACCTTCTCCCCTTACTGCCATTGTGCCTGCAAGGGGAAGTTACAACCAGTTATGAGATGTATTCCCACCTCTTGGGTTTAAGTAGGGCCGATTTCCCACACTTTTCCATGACTGGCTGGTTTTGAAAAGGCTAGGCTATGGGAAAACATGCTTACCTAGGGTTGGCATTGTTTAAAGGGGTATAACACTGGGCACATTGAGTTAGCTGGCCTACACATTGCTTACACCTCCTAAGCTGACCTGTGCAATGCTTAGCGTTGCTTACATTAAACTTTGCATTATAATTCCTTTTTGGCATTGAGTTATTATTCATTACACCTTATATGTATGCCTGGTATCCATGATTCATGTGTACGTACACTGTATGGGGTCCTTGCATTTTATTGGGGACTTCAACAGTCTATTACAATTACACCTGACATCTGGCCTTACTGCTTTACTCCGGTTCACGTATTTATGTTATGTAGTTGGTTAAGGCACATATGTCTGTATACTGATTCCTTTCACAGGTTCAAGTTTGGTTTTACTATGGTGAAGACTTGGTTGCTGATACCTCATTTTCTGTGTTGGCTTGGTGTTTAACTACTGTGACTATGGTGTGTGGGGTCCTGGGTTCGAGACCTGCATGGCTGTTTAGTTTGTTGCTGGGCAGAAGAAGGGCCTTTGGATACAGAGTGATTAAGGCACTTTTGAGCAGTTGTAGGCATCTTTGCACGGGTTTGTGCGAGGGTAAGCAATGCTAACCTCTAGTTACATATGCTTACAGAGATTTAGCTTGAAAATTGCTTACTCTGCATGAGCATTGCTTACCCCCATGCAAATGGGCATAAACTCACTTACTAGTGCTTAAATATGCTTACTACTGTTTATAGGTGCTTAAACCCGCTTACTAGTGCTTTATTCATTATGACACTGACACCTCACATGTGCATTTACTGCAGGACTCCAGTTCATAAATATATGTTATTTATTGTGTTATGCAACATAAATATTAGTCATAATGTGCTTTGCCATGGAAAATTTAATGTGCTGCAGTGGGACTCGAACCGGGAAAGCTTGCTCTCAAGGTGAATGGTCTGTCCACTACACTATTGCTAAGCTGCTTCATTTGTATATATCTTCCTTATTATCCTCTTCAGGCATTTAAGCTGCATTATCTGTAGCTAAGCGATGGGCACACCCGCCTACAGATAGCTTTAATCGGATTTTAAAATACAAAAATAAGGGTTTGATCATTTTATTGGTGATTACTTGCTGTCGTACATGAGGGGGGATGTTGGTGGGGATATGCGGACACCTGTGAGTGGTCTCGCTCATTTCTTACCCCTTTCTGCTGTTCTTCTTTGCGGGGGTGTGTATATTCTGAGAGCTCTGCTCTCAGACACGCCCCCTGCACTCTTTCATGCTCCGTGTAAGATTAGGAGTTCAGGCAGCGCGCCTCATTACTATGCATGGTGCGCTACCATCCTGCTCCAAAACGGCCGCCTCTGTATAGGACTAAGCTAGTTCTGCATGGAGGAATAGTAAATCCGGGGGATTACTTCACTCTTTCAAAAGCTTTCATGCTACAGTTTTAACACCATACTAAGCTTTGCTTCCTTTGACATCATTTCATCATGAGTAATAGGGAATCATTTTATTCAGACTCATAGCTGAATCCCTCTTCGTTTAATTTCTTTTCTAATGGAAAAAAGTTTTTTTTCAGTATTTTCATTTAAATTGGTTATATTCTTCAAGTCTAAATATACTCTGAACTTCTTACTGTAAGAATTCTGGAGAAAACCAAACATAATGGGGGGGGGGGGGGGCAAAAGCCTAAAACAGGAAAAAAAACTTGTTCTTACAAATTTAAACATTTGATAGACTAGCATATTTTGCATTAGCACAGATTTCTGAAGGATATGAAGTCTGAAATTAATATGTCTGTCATTATTTATTGATTTCAGTTTTCAATGATTTGCAAGATTATTTTTATATTTTATGAGGAATAATAGCCAAACAATATGAGACACAAATCTGGACAGTCTGCAAAATTCTGTACAGTTGAGAGGTATGCGAATATATAGTCATCTGTCATGATTTGAAAATGCTGTAAATACTGCCCTCTTATGGTGATGACAACTAGTACAGTGCTGTAGGTGTTTACATTGGTTACTTGAATATGTTTTTGCATGAGTAATTAGTGTTTATACATTTTAATTCTGTATTACAGTTTATTCAAGCAAACCCTTAAACTTTCTCAACATATTTTCAGTGTTTACAGTTTCCACAAGATTTGAACTACCAGCTCTGCACATTATGTTTCTTCTAACATGGCTGACTGCATGATTCATTATGATATTCCTTCTGCTTAAAACAACATTTGGCTTGTCTCCAGCAACACCTTAATTTCCAGTGTCTTGTTTTAATGCTTTTGACGTTGGTAAATTAATTCCAGCTGTTACACTGAAGCATGTTTTGGAAGTAGTTTTTCTAGCCACATACTTTATACACACCTCTCAACTGTCCAGATTTTAGCAGAATGTCCATATTTTTGTCTCATATTTTTGGTCTGTTCTCATAACATTTGTGTCAATGGTTAAGGTTTACACCTTATAGACATAAGGTACATTGTTTTATTCAGACCACGGGTTATTGGCTAGGTTTAAAATGGCCATTCAAGGCAGTTAACCTAGTATTCACCTATGAACCTATGATAATACATTTCAGTTTCAGACTTCCTATAATTCCACTTACTGATTTTTTTTTGTGTGAACTTCTCACTCTTTATTTTAGACTTCCTATCCTTCAGAAAATGGATACTAACAAAAATCCTATTATTTTAGCAACTTCTTAAGTTTATAAGAACAATGTTTAAAATCTGCCCCTATTTTAGGCTCTGTCCAGATTTTTTGTACTAAGAGGTTGAGAGCTATGACTTCATATTGTTCTTGCATAATGTTCCAGGTAATTAGTCATATTTGGTTGGCAGTGGGAAGACGTCCACTGCCCATTTTGCTAGTAACAGAACAAGAGTAGGCCTGCTGTTTTCTAATCACACACACAGACACAGACACATACACACACACGCACACACGCACACACACACACACACACACACACACACACACACACACACACACACACACACACACACACACACACACACACACACACACACACTCTCTCTCTACGTAATCTTGGTTATGAAACTGAACAGTGTACCTTGTCTCATGTAACTCAATGGCATTGTCAGCAAAGGATCACTCCATAGTAATGTGTCACCTCAGAATTATAAAGTAGAGTATCCCCTGCCTAAATGTGTTACCAGTAATAACCCTATCACCCAGCTTTAAATGGTGCACATTTACATTGAAGAAACAAAATTTAGCACCTTTCTAATACAAAACAGTAAAAATGTCCGACAGAGGAGACTTCTTAGTCAAGATAATGTCCAGACTGCCTTAGTCCAAAATAGCTGAAACCCCTGATTCCCCCAAGTAGTCCCTGTAATAACATTCCTAAACTCATACTAGTATGGATACAGCACACTGCCAAATTTTAATTCCATACCATGTAAATGTCTGGAATTTTTATTAAGTTTGGGATAGCACCATCATTTGAAAGCAAGACCCTCCTATTTAGAGTAATCCTTCATATAGTCTGAAAATCTTAAAAAGTAATATTTCTTTTACAGCAGTGGCTATGATGTGAAGTGCGGATGCTTCACAGTGTTACCATATCTGTCTATAGCAAGGTACAGAGAGCACTTGCTGGGTATCATCTAAATTCACAACAAAAGTTTTAAACAGGTTTAAGAGAATCACTCTACATTAGTTCAGCTTTGATAGTTGTATACTTTATTTTACACTTATTTTTTACTCCTATACATAAAATGTTCACTTATCAAGACTTCTCACAGCATCCTGCTTTTTCATAGAAATTTGAAATGTTTCATTTTAAAGACCTTGATTATACCCTGGTAGAACTTTGCAGTCTCACCATGTTTTGACCATGCTGTTTCTTTTTCTGTGGAACTCTTAATGTTACTTGAAGACAAGGGTTTATATAACTGAACATGATACACTACTTTTCCCAAACTGTGCCAGTCTTAGGCAGAAGAAAATAATTTTATTTATTAAGTGTTAGTTTTTTGTTACATTAGCCCGCCGGTGATAATTTTTAGATGTGGCCCAGAAAAAGATAATGAAGCAGAACATCATGGCATGTGCAACAAACTAACAGCTGGGTAGAACAAATGAAAAGTAATATTCAGGGTAACAAGCACAAACATCTAAAATGTTCCAGGCACTGATGCAGTGGGTAACTATTTAACACTGAAAAACATTCCAGCATGGATAATTAAGAGGATGCAAACTGCACCTTCAAAAATGAAAAAAGCTATTAAATGAAATTGATTTTTTTCATGTAAGCTAGTAGGATGTTTCAAATGTACCATTTTGTGGCAGTCCATATTTCCACAACCACACCTCTCTGCACTGAAACTTGTCCTGTTTCCGTTTTGAGTGTCACTTATTTTTGCTGCTTGTGAACGTATTGCAGATGTATTAAAGTGCACCTTTTTTCTCATCATAGAAGGAGCAAGTCATGGATTACCATGCAGAATGCAGGGAAAGCACTCTACTCCCACACCGTTGCCAGAAATTGGAACTCTCTTCCCCTGTCCGTGTCCACTACCCCCTCCACATCCAGATTTAAAAACTCCCTCAAATTGCATCTTCTTAGTACCTGGTTATGCCCTTGTATCACATAACCCTACCCACACTGCTATTAACTCCACAAACTCCTCTCTAATCACATGCTGAATCTCTGATCCCCTGTAGGCTTGATCATCTGAAAGGGTACTTTTAACTGTAGTATCTTACTTGATATATTTTCTTCTCTTACCAATGTATAACTGACATTGTCTTTTTACCTATGTTCTATATCTTCTTTTACCTGGAGTGTTTTATTAATTTCTTGTTATATTACTATGCTCAGCATACATGATGTAACCTGTTTTGTGTATTATGCTGGATGTACTGTATTTGTATAACTTGATGCCAGAGCCTTTCTCCCCGGGCCTCTGCTGAAAATGGGCCTGGTCCAGTCGGAATTTTCCAGTTAACAAATGTAAAATAAGTAAATAAATTGTAAAGAAGTAATAAATGGGTATGGGTAATGCAAGGATCACCCTGCACATGGTATGATCAACAAGGCATACATGTTTACCTGGATGAAAGAACTAAAATTAAATTTTATTCCATCTTCACAAATTGGTTCAGATCTGATTTGTCAGCTCCAACTCGGCCGATGCTACAGCTCACAGCCACCAGATCTCTCATGCTTCTCCCTTACCCACAATGGACCCTGCCAGCTACCTCAGATCTCATTTGCCACTTCTAGCTAATGGACATGGCCTACCAGTCTCTCTCAAGTTGTATTACAAAAGTAAAGTTTTTCTTTGTAATTTCTCTTATTGAACATTTTTTCCTTAGCTTACCTTGTAAATTTGTAGTGTTTTCTGTTTGTGGTTTACATTCTTCTTTCTTTTCTGTATTCTCCCTTGCCCTTATAATTTCTTCATATTTCCGACATACCATTGTTGGTATATTTCCTTGCCTCCTCTTCTCCTCTACTGTACTTGAGGGTTGTAATCTTTTTGTCTGCTATGCTTTATTCTCTTTGCAAACTTGGTACTGTTAGATACTATCATTAGTATCTCCCTCCTTCTTATTCATACTTGGTACTGTTAGATACTATCATTAGTATCTCCCTCCTTCTTATTCATACTTGGTACTGTTAGATACTATCATTAGTATCTCCCTCCTTCTTATTCATACTTGGTACTGTTAGATACTATCATTAGTATCTCCCTCCTTCATATTCATACTTGGTACTGTTAGGTGCTATCATTAGTATCTCCCTCCTTCTTATTCATACTTGATACTGTTAGATACTATCATTAGTATCTCCCTCCTTCTTATTCATACTTGGTACTGTTAGATGCTATCATTAGTATCTCCCTCCTTCTTATTCATACTTGGTACTGTTAGATACTATCATTAGTATCTCCCTCCTTATTCATACTTGGTACTGTTAGATACTATCATTAGTATCTCCCTCCTTCTTATTCATACTTGGTACTGTTAGATACTATCATTAGTATCTCCCTCCTTCTTATTCATACTTGGTACTGTTAGATACTATCATTAGTATCTCCCTCCTTCTTATTCATACTTGGTACTGTTAGATAATATCATTAGTAACTCCCTCCTTCTTATGCCTTGATCATAGTTCCTCTTACCATTGGTGGTATTCTTTCTCCTTTCTTCCTTCAGCCTGTTAAAAAAAGTTACTTATTATTTTCACTTTCTTATCTTTTGAATTTTGATGTATAGTTATTGTGGAAATATATTTCACACGATGAGTGAGAAAACTGCAGGTTTTAAGAAATGTTCCAAAATGTGGACATAAGTTGCCTGTCTCAGATGCACATGCTCTTTGTGGGTACTGCTTGGGTCCATTACACTTATAGGAAGATTGTTCAATTTGTCATGGATTTAATCTGCGAGCCTTAACTGACCTTAAAAATAAATTGATATTAAAAGGTCGCCTTCCTTCCTCTTTTGAAGAAGCCGTATCCCAGTATCCAAAGTTGAAGCCTTCCATGTCATCAAAATCTTTCTTGGATTCTCTGTGGAAATGGCATTTGGTCTCAACCATGGGTCACAAAAAGATGAAACTTTCAGATCCAACTGCTCCTTCAGATCCTACAACTTCTAAAATTAATATTATGGTTCTGGCACAATCCAAATTGGATCAGGCAGAATCTTCATATCAGACACAGCCTTCAGAGACTCTATATTGTCCTTGTCCTAGATATTCTCCATCGGTTGATCCACTACCAGAAAAGCTTTCCTCACCTTTTTTTCAGAGACCAGCATCCCCCTCCATTCACTTTGCTCACTTTTCGAGAAGTCTCACAGAAGAAGATGTGAAGAGAGTGATGAAGGGGCAGATTGATCTTCCCACGGTGCTTACCCCTCTGGGTCAGGTGGTCCAACCTTCCACCCACCACCCCTGCAAGTTCCTCCTCTGACACAATCTGCTGTCTTATGGTTTCTGAATACCAGTCATCTGGATTCATCATTCTTGGATCCAAGAATCTCCATATCTTTGGATCCAATATCTTCTCTGAGACCTCCAATCCTTTTGGACCAGGAGAGTTCTCGGAGTCAAAGCCTGCCTGCTGGGTCCAGGGTGCAGCATTTGACTCTGAAGTTTTCAAGCCATTTCTGTTCCTCAGTGCCTTGGCACTGGACTGTTCGGCTCCAGCTTCCTTGTCAGGGGTGGTGCCAATAGATCTAAGAGAGGGAACGATTCGAAAACCTGGTTTCTCAGATCAGAGCCTGTCTCTGGCTCCTTCGAGCTCTGCCTTTGAGGCTGCAAAGAGAGTGTTCACCATCTCAGCATCCCTGATGGAGCCTTCCCCTTGCATCCTGTCTATTCTACTATGATGCCCCGGCATCTGGAACCTCAATTACTCTCTCCACAGGGACATTCTGTACTGAAACCTCAGGTTTTCTTTCAGGAATTCTGACGTCCTCTTCCAGGACTTCCCCAGAACATCCCACTGATAAATTACCCAGGAAAAGGAAGTGCAAGAGAAAGCAACTGGACTCCTCACAAGAGTCCATCACTGAAGACATGGATTTTGATGAAGGAAAAGGGGCCCTCATGGTCACCTCCTGATGATGCTCCCTTCGGAGAAGTACTAGAAATCCTGAAACAGAGAGGTGGCTGGACATCCTCCAACCCCACGCCAGAGGAATCCATTCTTCTAGAGGCTTTTGGTACAGGGCCCTCTACTTCCTGGGCGACTCTGCCCACTGACAAGCTCAGACAAGCTCATGGACATAATCTCTAGGCAGGCATGGAAGGAACCTGACTCCATAGAACCAATACCTTGGAGAACAGACAGGATAATAGCACCACCTGTTAACAGACAGTTATGGGGGAAAGTGGTTCCAGTTGACACCATGGTCATTGCAGCAGTCACAAAGAAGGAACTAGCTGACAAGAGTTCCACTGTCCATTCCCCATCAGGGAGTCATGGGTGATGAATAGACTAGGGAAGCATGTCTTTGCTTCAGCAACTTTTGCATTACAATCACTGAACTATCAGGCACATTTTCTTAGACTTCAGAGAGATTTGACCAAAGAGTTATCTAATACTATCTCAGGATCCATATCTGCAGAGGTTAAGGATTCAGTAACTTCTCAGTTGGCAGCCCTACAGGTAATTTCCAGTAGTTCCATGTGGTTAATTTCCAACATAGTGAAAGGAACCTCAAGAGCTGTGGGTTGAGGAATTTCCATGAGGAGGCATGCCTGGATGTGCTTATGCGAATTTGCGGAGACATTCAAATCCAATTTTATCAATGCTCCCATTGACAGAACAATCCTTTTTGGTCCTAAAGTGAAAGAAACACTGTCCAGGTGTGAGAAAGATAGTAAGACCTTGTCTGCTGTGGGCATACATTTTCTGGCTCATTACTGCTCCGACCAGCCATCAACTCATACAGTCAAGAGATCAGGTTCTCCACACCTGTGCTCTCCTAGGAATAACCATAAATTACAACAAATCACAACTTCAACCAAATCAGATGTTGGAATTGAGCACTGCTCAACACAAACACAGCCATTGCTTCCTTTCCACCTCACCAAGTTTTAACTATAAGGTCACAGGTCAAAAAGGCTGTAGACAATACATCAATCTCAGCCTGTACAGTCTCTGAAATCTGATCCTCATGGCTGCAGCAATAACCTTAATTCCATTAGCCAGATTTTACATGCAAATCCTATAGTGGATGTTGGATAGCCAATGGTCAATCTTCCATCAGTCAATATCTTATCTGATAAAATTTACTAACACTTGCAGAAGAGATCTCTATTGGTGGATCCAGTCTGATCAACTGCTCCATGGCTGTCCATTCATTCCTCAACAGCCCAAGGCCATAGTGACCATGGATGCTTCTCAAATAGGATGGGGAGGCCATTATCTGGGGAAGGCAGTGCAGGGTACTTGGTCCCCCGAAGAGGCCAATTTGCATATAAATGTTCTAGAGTTGAGAACAGTGCTCTTGGCATTGCGAGAATTTCAAGATGTTCTTCTCACTGGGATGATTGTGATTCAAATGGACAACATGTTAGTCATCTGGTACATCAACAAACAGGGGGGACCCAGTTCTTACCCATTGTGTTGAGAAGCGCCCAGGTTCAGGCAGTGGGTGATCACTTTAGTCCCCTATCTTTTAGTGCTGCACATTCCAGGGAGATCCAAAGTGATTGTAGACAAACTGAGTAGGTGCATATTACTTCCACATTAGTGGTCCCTTAACAAGAAGGGGGCGGATGAGATTTTCCATTGATGGGGCCAGCCATGCTGTGATCTTTTTGCCTCTCCCCTAAACAGCAAGTGCAGCAACTGCTTTGTCCTTTTTCCCCCACAGAGACAGTCACCGAGGGATGCTCTATTTCATGATTGGCCTCCCGATCTCCTTTATACATTTCCACCAACCCCACTGATTCCAAGATTTCTGCAGAAATCTGCAAGGTCGAAGAGCACAGTGATCCTTTTTGCCCCCTATTGCCTTGACAAATTTGGTTTCCCTTCCTATGGCCTCACCTGATTCAACCACCATTTAACCTAGATCTGACTCTGGACCTTCTGTCTCACCAGACAGGCATATCACACCTGGATATACCAAACCATAAGCTGACTGCATAGTTTCTCCAGTTCCCTTAGTAGCCAAGCAATCTATGCTCTCATCAACTGTCCAATGTGTAATTCTTCCCATAAACCCTCAACAAGGAAAACATATTTATGTAAATGGAAAAGATTTGCCATTTGGGCTCAGCAGCATAAACTTCATCCCTTTTTCCACCTCTGTTTATCACATCTTAGATTTCTTTTCTCATCTTTTACAAAAACAAAACGGTGCTAGTACCTTAACCATTATGGTACAGTTGGCAGCCATTTCAAATTACCACACAGAATTGAATGGCACACCCATAGCTTCTCAGAAATTGAGCAAGGCCTTCTTAAAAGGGACACTTCTTCTAAAGCACCTTTGAAATGCCTACACATCCAAGGGACCTAAATTTAATGCTGCAGTCTCTGACACAACCTCCCTTTGAACCAGCAGCTACATGTGACCTTAAATTTATCTTATGCAAGTCCATTTTCTTGATTGCTATCACTTCTGCAAGAAGAATTTCTGAGATCCAAACACTATCTTCTAAACCTCCTTACTTGTTTTTTCACAAAGATAAAGTGACCTTATGTACAAACCCATCCTTTCTGCAAAGGTGGTGTCAGAATCCAACATAAATAGCACTATCAATTTGCCAGTGTTTTTTCCTAACTTTTCCAACAAAGCAGAATATATCTTACATTTACTGGATGTTCATAGACAGTTGTGTTTCTGTCTGCACAGAACAGAAAAAGTCAGGAAAGCAGACCAACTATTTGTTTCCTTCTCTGGACCCAAATTGGGAAATTGCATCTCCTTTTTCTAAAATAAATTAGGCATTTCTCTTACACATCCATTGAAAGCACACTCCACTAGATCTGTAGCTACTTCCATGTTGTTTCAATCTAGGATGTCTATGGATGACATTTGTGCAGCAGAAACTTGGGTTACTCTTCATACCTTTATCACTCATTACAAATTTGATCTAGTCTCCAGAGGTAGGGGATCATTTGGTTGTATGGTGCTCAGGAATATCCTTCCTTGAGTCCGCCTTGGATTCAAGTAGTTAAGGATGTTGTCCCATTTGTGAGGATAGAATGAAGATTGTCAATATCAGATAAAGAAGTTATGTACTCAGCATAACATTCCGTCTGTGTTGTCGATCTTCATTCTTTCCTCACCTCCCCTCCCACCTACCCACGTCCATGACTTCTGGAGGAATGAGCAGATACATGATCTCTGAATAGGTACATTTACATGTTTATATGACTCTGGGTATGATTTCCCATATTTCTTCTTATCCTTCTATGCTATGTAGCAGCAAACAAGATCTGAGGTAGTTGGCAGGGTGCATTGTGGGTAAGGGAAGAAGCTCTGGGATTTGGTGACTGCAAGCTGTAGCATCGGCCATGCTATCATATGGGCTTTTCTTATTATGGCCCCAACCCCTCCCACAGTGGTTGATGTGGATATTGGTATTTGCAGGGGCCTGCAATGCCTGGGTTATAGGCCTTCTTGCTCTTATAAATACCGCATGGGGGTTAGCACACAAACACAACTTGGTAGTGCTACGTACATGCCTTCAGCCCTATATGTAGCATGCCATGTACCCTACCTTTCCCTCTAGTCGGCAATTACATTGCAGCAGATCGGACTGCCTGCTTCAACCCAGGATGGGTGAGTTGGCATTGGCTGTTCAGTTCCACTCTCCACCACTAAACTATTTCAGTACCCAAGTCACAAGCTGATCTTGTGTAATGTGGATCACAGCAGAGCTGTCCCTATATATTCCAGCATCCTGTTCCAATATGCCAATATCCAGTCTGGAACCCTTCAATTTTAAGTGGACGAAAAGAAAAATAAATTGTTTCTCTTGCTACAGATTATGTCACACACAAAGCCCTAAAGCACTTCAACCCTGACAGCAAATGCAGTATCTGCATTCATTTCTGAGTGCCGGTACTGTACTACCAAGTGAACTGCATTTGCCAATCGCACTCCCTAAAACCTTGCTCCCAGGGCAACTACTCACTTCACTCTGGTCAGAGTCAAGGCTTGATCTTTCTATGTCTAAGAGCTAACCACATTTTATAAGACTTCATTAGTGTCTAGGAGTGACAATGTGTCAGAAAATGAAAGAAATGGAAAGTTTTCTAAATAAACTGCTCCACGTTGTGGTTTTAGTACGAGAAATGTGATGTGTTATTTGCTTTTATATGTCTGAGTCAGTTATTTTTAGTGCTTTTGAGTAGTCCCTTTATACTACATATCTTTGATAAGAACTGTTAGAAAAGTAAGAAACACTCGTTTTCATGAGTATTTGTGGTGAAGTGGTTATACTTGTATTTTAGCACAAAAGCAGATTGGGAAACAGGTTGCATTCTTATTGCAGTTATTGCCCAAGCATCAGTTACCTGCTGGAATTATGTTGCTGTTTCACAATGGACCTAATTTATGTTGGTAGGCTGTAGTTGTATTCGTTTGCAAGGGGGGCTATCTATATCTCTTAACCTCTTAGCTCAAGAATCCTGGGTAAATCCAAAAATAATGGGGGGGGGGGCAGAGTCCCAAAATCAGGGACAGATTTTAAATATTGCTCTTACAAACTTAGAAAAGTTGAAATATAACTTTTTACACTAGCATGTATTTTTTAAAGAATATGATGTCTGAAAAAACTCAAGGCTCTTTCATTATTTTTTGACTGAAGTCCTCAATGGTTTGCCAGAAAACCCACACGTTTTATGAGGCACAGACTAAACATTTTGTGGCAAAATTCTTTCCATTCTATAAAATTTTGGTCTTTTGAAAGGTATTGGGGGTTTCATGATTTCCAAACAGTTCTACACAGATTAGTCTGATCATTTTTTCTGTGTAAAGTTAAGAAGAGAATCGTAATGAAACTTATCCAAAATGAGACAGGGGATCTACTTCTGTAAGATATGAAATTTATAAGCTTGTCAAGAGGAGCTCTTTTTTTTTTAATCTTCTGACATTCTTTGAAGAGGTACCAGCAACAGTTGATGAAGGTCCAGTTAGTGCATGCTGCCTATCTTCACCTAGCTAAGCATTTAGCACTATTCCACATAAAGGAATAAGTTACACATTAAAAGCATTAAACACCAACATATATATGCTTCAGGGAGTAAAACACTGGTTTAGCAAAAGGCCACACAGTCTGAAGGGAATCTCTTTCCTTAAAGTGCAGTCAACCCACTGTTAGGTTCTTCTCGCCTGTGCAATAACTCATTGAAAGCTTCTTACATTTTTGCACAGTAACTCAAAGAAAAAGTTACATTCTGTACAACTGAAAGCGCTCTAGTCTCATAAGGCTAAATTTTCAACTGTGCAATACCTCTCACCTGTGCAATACTAAATGATGTTAATAGATAGAGATACAAAAATGTGATTATGGCCTAGTGTCATGTCAAATGTTACAAATGTTTTTTATTTATATCTGTTATATTTATATGTGTTGTCTGTATATAGAGCTTGAAGCAATGAAATTTCATTTAGCCTGTACTGTATTGTGGGTCTAAATGACAATAAAGTTTACTTTGACTTTGACCTGAGGTAAAGGCATGTTTGGCTCATGAGTAGTTATGAGACACGCAGTCCAGGAGACAATTGAGCCTAGCTCAAATTTCCAGTTGTATGAAAGGACTGTGACTTGCTCAAGGTCACACAGTAGGCAAATGAGGGAATTCAAACCAGTACCACAGGGAGTAGCTCATTAACAGTTTATAGCCTTAATCCTCTGCTCTAAATGCCAGACTCTGCTTTTCTAAGTTTAATTTATTTGATTGGCTGGAATGTAAAAAGCAAAATATGTTAAGAAATGAAAAGTAACTTGAGGTCAGTTCAAGAATGGTAGTGAACAGGAAAGTCAGGCTCCAAATTGTTGTTGTGTACAGTGAGCTGTTTATGCTGCCTTTGTAGATATGATAACACTGCAGTAGCCTAAAGGACTATTTATTCTGCTACAGTTTAACTGTGTGTTTTTATGTACCGTGATGCAGATTAAATTGCCGGTCATCACCCAGTGGATCATTCATGCCCAGTGTCACATTCTGTGTGGCCCTATGTATGCACACATTTGTTAACCGGGGGGGGGGGGCACTAGATGCATATTCCTTTGTCAGGGGCAGCTCAGGAGCAATGTCTGGTTAAGTGACATGCAGACGAGAGCTGAGGGAATCAAAATGTGTACCACAGTAACTAGAGCTCACAGCCATGACTACCTACATCAACTGCCAGACAATACTTTTCATAGTTTTACTGCATGTGATTCCTAGTCCAAAAACTCTGTACCTTATTCATATATTTGTCAAACTTCTGCTTGAATCACTTCTTATATCTAAGTCCACATACCATTCAAATATGAAAAATTTAGTCTTACAGGGTGTGTAGAAAATTTGGTATCAGTATTTGTTGCATATTTGCAGTAGCTGATTCTTGTATCTTTCTTGTTTAAAAAAAAACATTGATAAGTATCTGGTTTTCCCATTTGCTTACATACTTGCTGATCTTCCATCATAACAAGCATAGCACCAAATATCAAACATCTAACTAGATGAATGATGTATCTTCAGACGTCAAAACCACATAGTAAAGTAATGAAACATATGACAACCTAGCTTATTTTTATCTGTGTTTTCCTATCTGGCACAACTACAGTATTTTAGCTCAAATAGTGGAATAAATGAATGTTGTATTGTTACATGAGACTGATTTTTAGACAGCAGTTCAAGCTTCATCAGTGCTTTTTTATGAGGTAAGGAAATTTTAAGGAGTCATTGTTAAAACTATTAAGGAAGCAATGAGAGAAAAATGCAGTAGCAAGAGTGCTCTGAACCTTTCAAGTCTGGTACTACTGTTTGACTGCACTTGGATTAGAAAATGGGGTATATGTCATTTGAAGGAATACACTTACTGTAACATTAAAACCAATCATTTAGAAGCACTTCCAACATGGAAGCGCACTGAGTAGCAGCTTAATTTCAGCTCTCCCCATGTGGAAAAAGAAACTCAAAAAAGAGAACCGGTGAATTTGTCTTTTTGGGTAAATTTATGTTACTGGCTAATAACTGCACTGTCTGAATGCCAGCAAAGAAGAAATTCAGAGAACCTGAAAGAAAAATCAACCACACTGGCTGGGAAGAATCATGTAGGTGTTCAGCAAAAAGCAGTTCAAGCTCCAGCTTTGGTGCAAGACACGACTTCCAGTAATCTAGAGAAAAAAATAAGTCAAATGTGATCAGAGCTGATTTAAATAAAGGAAGCACTTAAAGAGTATATAAACTCAAATAACAAAAGGCTGGAAAATGGAGAAAAAATCTTTAAATAGCTATTCAGATGAGGTTATAAAACTGCAAAAATAAAACATCAAAATGAAAAAAGGCTGGATGAGTATGAGACTGCTTAAGAAGAGATGGTTCAAAAAACAGTAGAATTAGAGGACAGAGCATGTATGGAAAACATGAGATTTTCTGCTATAGTAGAGAAACTGGAAAAAACAGACAGTATTAATTTTATGAAAGCACAAATAAGCAAATTAACTGATATTCCACAGCAGGAGTTTTTAATTGGAAGGACATATCATGTGTATGCTCCAGACCTGGCCATGAGATAGCAACCAAGAGTTTACTATCAAAAGATAGCCATACAAATAAATTTCCATTCAGAACATCGAAGGGAAGAGTGAAAGTTAAACTGTTCATCTTCTCACAATGTTGAATCTGCTGAAAGAATTCAGAGATTCAACATTGTCACTGAACAGAGCACATGATGTCCATATAGGACCTCAGGTCAGTGAAACTCCTACACCTTACATCACGCTTTTGCCTGGGTCCCTACACCCCCTGCTAACTATATATTCCAACGCTGAGATCATTCTACAGTGAGGAAATGGATGAATGTCCCAAGCTGCACTGTACAGTGATCTCTGTGCAGTATGTCAAATTCATATCAGCAAATGCCCAGTAGCATTCATTGATATGAACTTTCGAACATGGAGTGTTCAGCAACATGGACAATCAAACATCTGTCTTTTGACTGTACATCTGCGAGCATCTCCACTCAGCTTTTTGATAGTAAACAGCCAATACCTCTAATAGTAAATATGCAATCCTACCAGCAGAAAGAGTTGATTCTGAGAAAACTGTGGGAGAAGGACAAAGTACTAAAAGTTTGAGATAGTATAGTGTTTGTGAAAAACAATTAATCACTGTACAGCAGGCAAAAGGGGATTACATTTATTTCAGCAATCGTAATGTTAAAAGGCAGGTGTGAGATGCAAGCTGCTGTATTCAGCTGTCCTCAAAATATTTTTTCCTGAGGAGTCAAAGTCATTTTTTGATGCAGAACATGCTCAGGAGGAAATAAAAGTTTGTCCAAAAAAGTGAGCTATCAAATAGAAAGGGACTCTGCTTTTTATTCTTCTGATAATAAAGTTGATAGAGAGTCTATGTCAGTGAAACCTTTTATAATGTTCCAAAGGAAAATGATTGAGAGACAGAGAAAAGCACAGGAGTTGACCAAAAGAACCAGGTATAGTTTGGAAATGAACCAGAAACTGGAGTTGGAAGATGGAGATCAATGGGAAGAAAACAAACAACTTGGAAATTAATGAATACATGTGAGATTACAAAGCATCAGTCACATTTGTGAAATATCGGAACAAGAAAACCTGGAAATACTGTACTTTTTTACTTTGTTACACTTGTAGGGGACCCCAAAGCATACACTGTACTTCATGATATTAATATTTGGAAGACCATTAAGGAGAGGGGAAGAAGAAGGAAAGAGGTAACTAGAAGTGAAATAATTTTTATTCTTAACAGTAGTTTTTAAAACATGACATATATGGGGATACTAAAGAAAACAGGTACCCCCTTTTCCCTTCTTCTTTCTTTCTCCTTGTTTAGTTTTAAGAAATGTAGTCACTGCAGTGTAAAAACAGGAGAAAGCCTAGACAAAAACATGCTTAAGGTAATAGTCTGTAATCTTAGGTTGATGAGGTAAAGGATGGGTTGTAGAAATGTACAGAATGTGGTATAAGTAAAACTGATATACCTTTTCTTACTTTTGCAGAAGAGAATGACTAGAGTAAGCCTCTTGGCTTGAGCTAATAACACATTTTAAATGGAAGCAAGTAAATAAAAGAACACTGTATGTAAAGCAAAATTTTACTTTACCAAATAATTGTTCATAGTGCAACATGAGAAGCTTGTAGCTGAAGGCAACTGTACATCTGGTTCTCATGTTTCTATGGAGACAGGCTGATAAGGGGTAATAAAAACAGAATGTTTTTTCTAATGGGTAAATGATAATGTTTTCTGAAAGCTTTCAAGCTGTTTTATACATCTTGGATAGGAATAAAGATAAGGCAAAACAGAAAGCACTTAGTGTAAGGAGAAGCACAGGCTGAACCATGTGTCTTAGAATGGATAACCTTTATTATAGGTTAATGAAAACCTGTGTGTGTATCTGTCAGTCTGGGACAGTTATTCCTGTTAGGAGGCTTAAACTTTATTATTTGAATTTGTGCATAGTTTTATGCATTTGTATTAAGTTAATAGGGTATGGGGGTGTTCTGTGTGTGTGTGTATGTTTCATGAGGGTTTTCATTAAAACAAGAAGTCTTTTAAGATGTGGCATAGGTTCAAATGGATATGGCAAGAAAACAACTGTATAAAAGATCAACCTACCAAACAATAGTTTAGGCATGTAACACAAAAGCTAAAACTAGACATTTAAAAAAAGGTATTGTACATAATGTGTAGGAATAATAACTTCTTACCATAATGGTAACGCTTTCCATGTTATTTGAATGTAAATGGTCTCACAGGTATATGCAAAAAAAGAGTAGTGAACTATATTAAGAAATGCAGAATGCAAATGCTGTGCTACAGGAGACACATTTGGAAATAAATGAGCATATGTATTTGATAAAGAAAGGATTTCAGGATGCTTATTCAGCAGAATATTTGAGACAAAGGAAAAGGGGAAGAATTATATTAATTGTTAGAGGAGCTCCAATACTGACAGAAGAGGAAAAAATAACAATGGTAGATATTTACTAGTAATGGGCTACTGGCAAGGGAGGATGATTACACTGGCATGTGTTTATATTCCACCTAAAACTGCTATAGTGGAGCTTATGAAAATTCTAGGAGAAATAATCAGCTTTCAGCAGGGGGATATTACTTATAGGTGGGGACTAGCATTTGATTTTCAACAGTGAGGATGTAACAGGGGGCTTAGAAGTGAAAATATAACAGTAGCTCAGGCAACAGAAAGTAGAAAGGGTTGTTGCCAAGCTTAGGGAATCTACCAAAAGGAAAATAACCAGATATCCTGTAGAGGCAGTAGAAATATTTTGGAAATTTTCTAAAAATATGTACAAAGCAGAGAAATGTGGAAATGAAAGAAAAAGCACAAATGTAAATACTTATGGAAGAATTAACTATGCCACAGTTAGAGGTAGATGCGACTCTATTAACAGTTAGGAATAAAGGAAATGAGGTACAAATGGTGATTTTGACCAATCTACAGGAAAGTCTCCAGGAATAGATGGTATTCCTGTGGAAGTTTGGAAGCTAGGAGGGAAGAAAATGATAAAGATCTGGAAAGTTTTGTTTAACAGTATTTTAAAAGGAGTAGAAGTACCGACATCCTGGAAGAAAGATGTGGTGGCTGTAATACCTAAAGATGTTTACCTTTACCACCTCAGTAAATAGCACAATTAACAAAAAACTAAGGGTTATGCTACTCACGGCCAGGAGTTTAAATCTCAAAATGCACACACTTGAAGCACTCCTCAGTATGGAGAACGTTGACATCTGTGCAGTAACTGAAACCTGGTTCAAGGCTCCAGAGAGCACCCCAGCACTACTGGGCTACAACTCATACCACATGTTTTGGCCACAGAACACGGACTGAAACACAAAAGGAGGGGGTGTATCCATATTCATCAAGGATACCTACGCTTCCAGGTCAGTGGTGCAGCATGATACCTCTGAGATCATCCATGTGCAACTAACATCGGGCAAATCTGCAATGCAAATTGTGGCCTGCTACAGATCACCCTTCATGACCCAGGACCACTACTCCACCTTTCTGGAGACTCTGGAAAACATGAAAGTCCTACCGAACACCCTGATATTGGGCAATTTCAATTATCCTACCATTCACTGGGAAAACTACTCGAGCACAAATTCCCAGGCCTAGTGTTTCCTGGAATTCATCAACTCAAACGCCCTGGATCAGCTGGTAAACTCCCCTACTAGAGGTGAAAACATATTGGACCTGGTCATCACCAACATGGGCGACAGGTGTTCCACACCGGAGTTCAACCTGTCATTGGTTAGATCAGACCATAAGCTAATCACTCTGGATGTCCACACCCCACCACCACCCCCAACTAAGGAAACCACAGTAAAAAGCTTTCCTAAAGCAAACTTCACCTTACTTAAGACAGAGGTGGTAAGTTTCACAGCCCCCACGCTAAAGGATAATGCTGCCCAAGATGCATAAACCTGTACAAATGCACTCTATGAGCACCTACAAGGATGCATGGATTGTGCCATCCCTAGCAAAACCAAGACTCACTCCTCTAAGAGAAGGAAAACAGTTTGGTGGACCCCTGCAATAAACAGGCTATACAAGAGAAGGAGGAAACTAGTTCAGAAAAAAGGAAATCCCAAGAAGGAAAGACATCCCTGATCAGTATCAGTAAGAAATGAAGGTCCCTCATGAAATCATCCAAGGCTAACTTCGAAAGAAAAATAGCCAATGATTCAAAAGATGACCGCAAAGCCTTCTTTAGCTATGTTAAGAATCTACGTGGCAACTCGCAGATATGCACTGAACTAGTGCAAAATAGCACAAAATATACTGAACCTACTGATATTGCCAACATCCTGGCAGATAGATTCAAACTTCACCCCTTCTCACCTCCAAAAGGGCCCACAACAATACTGGAAAAGTGTAGTGTCCCAAAAATCACAGATGCACAGGTGAAAACAGCCCTTTCAAAAACCAAAAACACAGCGTCAGTGGGACCAGATGGTGTCCCAGGCTGTGTCTTGCACGAACTACAGAACGAACTAACCCCCAACCTAAACAAGCTCTTCAACCTCAGCCTCTCCACAGGCTATGTTCCCATAGAATGGCGCACAGCAACAGTTATTCCTGTCCACAAAGGAGGGGCCACAACTGACCCTGGTAACTATCGCCCCATAAGCCTGACTAGCCTGGTCTGCAAGGCTATGGAGCGCATCATCATGGAACTCATTAACAAAGACATTGGGAACCTCCAAACACTTGATCCGACCCAGTTCAGCTTTATTAAGGGCAGATCATCCCTACTAAACCTGGTTGACTTCTTCGAGACAGTCACCAAGGCCATAGATGAGAGAAAGGTGGTTCACACAGCCTACCTTGACCTTGCCAAGGCTTTTGACACCATTCCCCACTCGGGTATTACAGAAAAACTCACCAGCCTGAACATAAACCCCTACGTCACAAGATGGGTTGCCAACTGGCTTACAAACAGAACTCACACGGTAAGAATAGCAGGCTCCCGGTCCAACTCTAAACCAGTCACAAGTGGTGTCCCGTAAGGCTCGGTTCTGAGACCCCTACTGTTTGACATATACTTCTCAGAAATACAGGCAAACACAGGAGGACTATGGCTAATCAAGTTCGCCGATGACTGCAAACTGGGAACCATAATTGACTCTCCGGCTGACACGGACATCCTCCAAAAGGACCTTACTAAGACGGACACCAGGTGCCAAAGTCATGGCCTCAAGCTAAATGCTAAGAAATGCATAGTCATCCCGTCTGGGAAAAACGAAACACCCATGAATTACCACATAGATGGCAGCCCCCTTAATACAGAAGAGGTAATAAGAGATCTGGGGACCCAGGTAGATAGTAATCTCTCCTTTGACAATCATATTGCCAAAGTAATTAGGAAATCCTTCTATGTGGCCCATCTAATTACTAAAGGGTTTGCATCTAGAAATAAAGAGGTTATAGTGCCCCTCTACTCTTCACTCATTAGACCCATCATAGAGTACAATGCTCCATTTGGGATGTACCTAACAAGACACGTCCAACAGCTGGAAAGACCACAAAAGTACCTCACCAAGAGGATTACTGGCCTCAAACATATGTCCTATGCAGCACAACTGAAAAAAACTCCGGCTGTACTCAGTGGCATATTGCTTACTCAGAATTGATCTCTACCTGACTTACAAAGCCATGTCCAACTCAGAATTGATAGACATGCTGCACCTAAAGAAATCCAAGTCACTATGAGCCACGCACTCTAGTGAGCTAAACCCCGCCACAACAATAAATAGAACATGCTGGAGGGATAGATTTCTGTCACAGAGACTCCCCATGCTTTGGAACAAAATTCCAAATTACATCAGGCAGAGCCCCTCACTAACACTCTTCAAGAGAAACCTTGACGAGTGGATGGGTAACAGAAAATACACCCCTGGGATCACTTCATTGACTCTGCTTGACAGAGTATCAGTTAACTAATCAATGGGGTGGTGAAAGCAGACACACTCTGGCTAGGCTTATAAATGCCCTCGGGCACATAGCCTAGTACCTACCTATGAACCTATGTTACAGACCCATCAGATCCAGCTTCATTTCAATTTTAAAACATGATTATAAAGTGTTTATATCTATAATGGCTAAAAGGATGGCAAAGGTGATGACAAACTTGATAGATATGGATCAATGTGGTTTTGTGGAGGGAAGGCAAACATTTGACAACATTAACAGAACAGTGATCATCCAGAGGGAAGCTGAAAGTAAGAAAATACCACTGTTGGTGGTGGATTTTGATGCAGAGAAACAGTTCAACAGAGTAACTGGGGATTTTATGAGTATAGCAATGGAGGTATTTGTATTCCCTGACACAATAATTAGGTTAATTATGTGCATATATGAGGAATTGGAGGCGAAAATTAAAGTAGGAGGGCTCTTCTCTGCTAATTTCTGTTTGAAAAGAGGAACCAAGCAGAGGTGTCCTCTTTCCCTTCTATTATTTGCATTATATTTAGAACCATTGGCAAAGAAAATTAGAGACCCAGAAATTCAAGGATATAACCGGTATGGTAATCAGAAAAAGTTAGCTTTATTAGAGATGATATTGTTTTGTACCTGATAAAACCAGAAAAGGAGATTTCAGTGTTGTGGAACATTTCGAGACAGTTTCAAGTCTTTTCGGGATACAAAATTAATGCAGATAAAACAAAGGCAATAGCTGTAAACTATGTACCCACACACAAATTTGTTCAGCAATACCCATATTTATGGGGACATGATAAAATGAAGTACTTAAGAGTGTGTGTATTAAAAAGGAATCTGTCATGGCAGCTAAGGATATGTGGGAAGAGACTAAAAAATAATACAGATACTATAAAACTGGAAGCTGTGTTTTACAGATATGGATAGCAAGATACAAGCAGGGAAATGTTTTTAGTCCCTTTAGTTTTACACACAGGTCAAGCTTATGTTTATCAAACAGAGGAGAAGTTGTGGATAGAAATTAATAAAGTGTTGAAGGATTTAATCTGGGAGGGAAAGAGGGCAAGCGTCAAGTGGGATAAGTTGATCCTTCCACTAGAGCAAGGTGGTTTGGGATTAGCTGATTTGAAGAGGGTATTTAAGAGTTACATAGTTAAGTCTCCTATACAGAGCACAAGCAGAAAGCTATAATTCAAAGTGGAAAGGGATGGTGATGGAACAGGGGGGAAGCTCAAGAAACAAGGAGAGACTGGGATTTTAGATACAGATACTTAAGAATAACAATAACCATACAGAATATTATAGTCATAAAGTAGGAGAAAGTATTCAAAGAACTAAGGCAACATGGGAATGGAGAAAGGAGATTCTGCTGAGAGGGATGACTCCAGTTAAGGGTACAGAGAGAAAAGCAAGGCTATCATTTACTGGAGAAAACTGACAAAGGAACCAAGAGGAAATAATTAGAGAGGGAAAGGTAATAGAAAAAGAAGTCATAAATACATATGGATTACCTTCCCTACAAAGGACTGATATTAGAAAACAGGCAAAGAGCAGAGGAATCCTAATTGAAAGACCAGCACTGGCAGAGTTTGTAGTAGAATCTAGAACAGAAGCTGCTTTTAAAAAAAGGTATAATTAGTAGGGTATATAAAATATTGCATGATAACTATATGAATCAATCAGATGAGGTTAGAAAGGATTTGGAAGAGATTTTGGATATTCATTTCTCAAAGAAACAATGGGAGGATATATGTATGGCTCCCAAATATGCAGCAAAGCTTAGAAGATGTAGGATTTTTGCTTGGAAGTGTTTGCATGGATATCTTTATACCTCAAGCAGACTCCAACCCCGGGATTCAGGAATGGCTGATTTCTGTCCAGGAACAGTGTAGGAGTTTCTGCATGGATAATGGCTGCCGAGCGATCCAGGAAAGAGCTGTTTTCACATGCATGAGCGGCCCTACACTTTTCCTGCATGGAAAGCCATGCAGGACGCAAATCACCTCATTTGCTGGTAAAAGACATGCAATTGAGGTGATTTTGTGATCCACGAAGCTGGCCAGACTCCATGCAGGAACAGTGTCAGAGAAGAAATGTATTCAGTTAGTAACTGAATACATTTCTGCATCTGAACAAATGGAGGCAGGACAGCTCGTGGAAGGCATGCATTACAGTCAAACACACATGCCAATTGCCAAATATAAGGCATCAATAACACTTTATTTATATTTTTTTAAATTAAACTTTTTTTTTCGCTGATCACGGCCGTTTAAGCTTAGGGGAGTGGCACGCAAATGGGATTGTGCCGAAAATTTAAAAAAAAAATGAGAAAAATCAATTTTAAAATAATTCTGCATTTTGTCAGTATAGTCAATGGCATGGAGAATGTAAACAATACCAGGGAGCACTGGCTGTCAAGGGGAAGGGTCCATTTAAGTGCAGTAACTAATGACTTACACACTGGGGTATGCAAATGATGAGAGTAATACTGAATCACAGATTTCCTCAAAGTGTCAGCTTGTACCTAACCATGTAGGTGCAGCAATACAACAGTGAAAGTGTAAGAGCTGAATGACTTCATAAAGGGGTGTGTCATGCTTGCTGTAAGTGCATTGGAGCTCTGTGGCCTGTGTTTGCCCTTAGCTAAGCACAGCTAAGGAAGGGGGTGTGTCAGATGTGCCTGAGCACTGTGTATATAGACTAAATGGGTGTGCGTGCTGCGTACCTGGATTTAAACAAAAAAAAAAGAGGAAATGGCAGCACTCTTTACATTTGAGCACTGGGTATGTGCGGTATGCCTTGGGGCTTAAATAGGTAGGAACTGGGAAGGGGAAACAGCAATAGGAAGGCAATCAAGGTGAACTAGCATAGCTGGCAAGTGGAATGTATCAGCCAATTAAACATGCAACAGCCCAGCACACTAATGTAAACTATGCAAACACCTACAGACTGTTTTTTCCCACAAACTTTACACCACTGGTGTACACAGATGGGGGATTTTTAACTGGCAAAACTAACTGAAAATGTTAGAGGCTGCTGCTGCTTTACTCCATCAATATGTGCTAGAGACTGAGGGTGGTGAGGAGGAGAATGCTGACAACCGACCCACAGTGAGGAGGAGGAGAAGACTGTACAGACCCAGGGTAACCTACCAGGGCCTACATGAGCCAGAGATAGTGGAGTGCTATAGGGTGGACAGCGACATTCTACAGCAAATCGTTGAGCTGTGCCGGCCATGCCTGACACACAGAACTAATACAGGGAAACCCATCCTAGTGGACACCAAGGTATGTCTAGGCTTAAGAATACTAGCCACAGGTACCTTCCAAAGACCAGCTGGGGATATCATGGGGGTCTCACAGGCATAAGCATCCAGGGAACTCCACCAGTTCCTGGATACCATGACACAATATGCCAATGAGCACATATACTTCCCCACAGCCCGTGAGACACTGACCATATGTATGCATCTCTTCCACTGTATAGCAGAATACCCTGAGGTAGTTGGTGCTATAGACTGCACGCGCATCCACATCAAAGCACCACTTGGTGAGCAGGGCAGGGTCTACATAAACCGCAAGGGCTTCCCTTCCATCAACTGCCAGGTAGTGTGTGATGCCCAGGGCATTAACATGAATGTGTGTGCTGGCAGCCCTGGAAGCTATCATGACTCCCACATCTGGCATTGCTCACAGCTGTATCAGGCGTTTGTCAGGGGGACATCCCATATGGCCATCTAGTAGGGGATGCTGGCTATGCACTGGATCCGTGGCTGATGACACCCATCAGAAATGCACACACACCTGAACAGGAACACCATAATGAGGCATACGCACAAACCAGGATCATTATAGAGCATGTATTTGGGATGCTCAAGTCACAGTTCCACTGCCTTGACATATCCGGTGGAGCTTTGCAGTACTCTCCAGCTACATGTACACAAATTTTCATAGTATGTGCCATGCTACACAATATGATTTTTCAGAAACAGCTGCAGCAGGGACAGCATGGGGCAGGGCCACACAGCCCCCCACCATTGCCAAGGCCAGCACAGGCCCAGAGGGACACAGAGCAGGAACATCCTGAGCCTGCCCCTGTAGGCAAAAGGAGCCATGCACAGTATGCCCAGGCATTGGCAAAGAGGCAATGCATAGCACACACACACACTGACACTGTAGGGACCCAAGGACTGATATCGCTCTCTGACTCCCACAAACAGTAAAAGGGATGCCAAACATGACATTACCTGAGTTTTACCATGGACAGAGAGTGTACTATGTGCATCCAACATAGTCAGCCCTCCAGCACTGCCCTCAATATTGGCCCAGAAACAAGATAATTCACTCTTTCTATCAATTACTGAATGGAGTAGTATGTTCTCATGCTTATATGTATGATATGGATGCAAGCATGCAAGGAAATTGGGTGGCTGAATGGAATAGCAGCAGACAGCTCTATGGGACAGCAGGAAATTCATAACAAATACTGGTGTCATCATACTAGGCAGCACTACACAAGGTGACAACCCCCACTGAAGTACATGGGATGGCTCAAAGAACTGTGGGTGTCAATGGGTCACACACATGGATGTCAGTGAGGGTCACATATACACCACTAGCCTCACCCAGCAGGACTGGTGTAGATGACCATGAAGAAAGGCTGGGCTAAGGCCCCCAAATGATGGCAATGGTGAAGAGCCCCCAACCAGACCTACACAGACATACTACAACAGGTCTGGCAGTTGCATTCTAGTTCTGAAGGGTAAAAAGTCTGAAAGTGAAATATATCCCATTAAGCTATAACATGTGTACTCTACTGATATGCCTCCTGTCTGCATGATAGGTCACAATTCAATATCAAATGGAAGCCAACAGAGTAACCGAAATACCAGTGCAGTCATTTCAAATGTTAAAGTCTGCAAGTGTGCACCCCCTCCCCCACAATCCCATGTAGAAATGCAGTAACAGATGGCCTGCAGCACTCTCAAATGGCCTACAGCCCTGTAGAAAAGGCCCATGCCTCACCCATACTGCCAATGTATGGAATGTCAGGGGAGTCACAACTAACAACCTAGCACAGTAAACAGGAAACAAATGCAAGGCAATGTTGACAAATGCCAGTAGCATGCCTCCTGCAATGTCCTACTGCAAGGACTGTGGATCAGGTCATAAATACTACTGAGATAAAGGCCCAACTAATGGGATATCTCTGAGATATTGCTTACATAATGTTAGGTGGAGGAGAGAATAACAGATGGGGGATGTAGAAGCATGGATGTCACGGAGTGTGTGAAGTCTGCAACTCTAATGTCCACCCATACTACTCCCGACTGCAAACCCATGAGTGAATAGCCACAAAACCACTTGTAAACCACAATGTGAAGGTAAACTGACCAGATATATGAGTCCTGCCTCTGGATAACCTGGGTGTATCTGTACAGCTGACAGGTATGGCCCCAGCAGGATATGGCCATTCCATGAAGTTGAGAAAAACACAAGGAGGGGAACCCCAGCCAGCATACTAACAAGGTGCTGCACCATTTACACAGAACCAGCAGTCTATTGTCTGTAGCTACCCCTCCACAATGGCAGGTGTGTTCCAGAATGTGTAGTCTATATGCCTCAGAATATTGGTCTCAGCTTCATTCATCTTGTATTTCCCGGTAAATAACTGTGAGCAAAGAATGATATCTGTCAGTAGTTGATGACATGACACATCACAGTGTAAAACAGTACATATGTCAGAATATCTATGCTACAACCAAACATGTCGCACAAGCAGCACAGACAGCAATAGTTACAGTATCCCCCATATGTTAAGCCCATTGTGTCTCCATACTGGCAACCTATCTACAGATATCCTGCAGTAACAGTTTGCTAGGTGTAGCTGTAGCACACAAAACCCTGAACTGGAGTCCAACCCTCCCTGGAATGGATGCACACACTCAGTACAGAAGGTCATACTGGGCATACTCCTACACTTAGAGAAATGAAGCCCATGTCTCACAACACAGTGGACTACAGATATCAGTTATTCACAGCTATCTGTGCACACACACCAAATTGTACACCATTGATACATCACACACACATTGGATAGGAATACACATATCTAAAGCCAACATAATATACTATGTCCAACATGCACACACAGAGATGTGGGGAAGAGAAAGACAGACAGCAACAGAGAGAATCCCATTATGAGACCTTTCACACCCAGTACACTTCCCATTGGCCTATATCACATGATGTGCTGATGTCATTCACTGTAGAAATACCTTTGGTTAGCCCTCAGTCCTATAGTGTCAGTGGTGGTTGTGATAACTGTGTAACACTACAGTACAAATAGGTATCCATGTAACAGTTGTAATCTCAGTCCTGTCAAATGTAAAGTTGTGTGTGCGTGTGTGTGTGTGTGTGTGTGTGTGTGTGTGTGTGTGTGTGTGTGTGTGTGTGTGTGTGTGTGTGTGTGTGTGTGTGTGTGTGTTTCTAGGTGAATGTGGTTGAGGCCATTCACACTCACTAAACCTCCCTTACCTCTCCTTCAGCACTGCTGCTGATGTCACTCACCTTCAAAGATACCTTTGGACAGCTCTCCAGCATATAAGCTCCATGGTGCTTGTGCTAACTGTGTAATACCATAGCATTGCAAACTAGTTAAGTAGGAGTTCAGTCCTGATCCTTGTAACTGTGTAAAAGTGAGTGTTTGTGTGAGAGAGTGCATGTATCCTTGTAGAAACCTGATGTGGTCATTCACACTTACAACACTTCCCTTACCCCTACTTTAGCACAGCTGCTGATGTCACTCACCTTCAAAGATACCTTTGGACAGCTCTCCAACATATAAGCTCTGTGGTGCTTGTGATAACTGAATAACACTATAGTGTAACAAACTAGTTAGGTAGGAGTTCCAATTCTGGCAACTGTGTCAGTGTGAGTGTTTGTGTGAGAAAGTGTGTGTATCCTTGTTGAGACCTGAGTTTGTGGTCATTCACACTTACAACACTTCCCTTACCCCTCTTTTAGCACTGCTGCTGATGTTACTCACTTTCAAAGATACCTTTGCACAGCTCTCCAACATGTAAGCTCCATGGCATGCACAATAAATGTGGAACAATGTAGTAGCAATAACTGCATAGGTAGGGGCTTGAATCTCATCCCTAGCAAGTGTTTGTGTGTGAACATATGTCTACATATATATGTCTGCACCTCAAATATTTTGACCCTATTTACACCCAGTACACATCTCAATGCCTGACATTAGCAGTCCTGCAGATATCATCCACCTTAGAAGTACTTGTTGGCAACCCTAAGCCATGTAAGGTCAGCGGTGCATGTGGTAAATGCATAACATAATGGTCCAAAAAGATAGTTAGATAGAGATGTGAACCTCACTCCTGGCAAATGTAAATGTGTGTGTAGGGTAAAATATTTTTTTGAATCTCTCATCCACTACATCACCCAGTGCCAGTATTTACAAGGCTGGTGATGTTCCTCCCCTTAGAAGTACCATGGGACAACATCCATCCTATAAGTTCTGTGGTGCGTGTGATAAATGTGGTACGCTGTAGTAGCAATACATAGGTAGGGTGGGATTTGAAACTCAGTACTGGCAAGTGTGTGTGTGTGTGTATGTGTGTATGTGTGTGTGTGTGTGTGTGTGTGTGTGTGTGTGTGTGTGTGTGTGTGTGTGTGTGTGTGTGTGTGTGTGTCATCAGTATCCTGTGGTGGGATTGGTGGGATTGTGTAATAACAGGATCCATTGGGGGCGGGTTTTGCTAAATTATTATGTTGAGGACCTAGTATATGTCACAATGTCCACATTACAAGGCCAACACCATAGAGGTTGGTGTAGACAATTCACAGCCCTAAATGTCTAGTGCCATGTGCAATGACTATGTGACAGTATGGATTAGTGAACAATATAGGCAACCCTTCTAATATTCAGAGACCACTCTCCACCCACGTATCATACACAAACACACTTGACTAGGCAACAACCACTATATCGGTAGTTTCCCTGCATATTGCCTCACAGATAGTACCCACGGTGTGATTGCAGTGGACTACATGCCTGTTGACCACAACAGTGCGACTGACATCAGAAAGTACTTTGATGTGTTAGATCTCCTGCCTGTGTGTTATCCAGCAAGTAAAAGGACATGGCACCCTGTTCCATCCCCTTAGTATCCCAATCAATGTGTACAGTGGCCCTTTTGCTGTGTTCCCCACTGGACGCCTGCAACAACTGTAGAGACTGCAAACATATCACACAAAGGGAATACCATGCCTTATACACATGATCTATATGGACAGATGCCACTAACTCCACTGAATACCCATATCATACTGTCAGTGTAGGTGCAATCACTACCTTAGTTACATATGCAGGTCTCACCAAATGAAGTCAGGAATGCTACATCAGAAGATACCAGTCTGTCCACAAAACATGCTCCAGAGACCTCAATCACACTTTCACATGTCAAAGAACAAGCATGTGGGACATGTGCACAACCCAGACACTGTCCATGTTATGGAATATAGATCACATGCATGGGAAGGAGTGCACATCACTGGCCACCCACAATAGAAATCTGGATGAGTGGATGGGGAATGCAATACCCACCCCTGAGGACTGCTCCAGTGACTATACTCCTGAGCCACAGTGGGGCTATTGTCATGTGGCCTGATGATGGTGATGGAGGGGTAGCTGAAGACTCGTACTATGTCAGTGTTGCTTTGGACTATCAGAGATAGCAGGGTATTGAGTAATGTGCATTGACAGTCTAGGGACATATACATGGACCCCATAGCAGGCTATGGTCTGATTTGCACTATTACCCCAAGGCAGTTGTACCGGAAGTATCACCAATGCACTATACTAGGATACTAGTCTGGAGGTGTTCCTATCCATAATGAATATGGAGACACCACCACCTGTGGAGGTGTGGTGTGGTCCATGTTTGAGGGCTGACAGCTGTGGAATGTGTCATAGCCTGCAGGTTTGCTTTCTGCTGCTGTGAACCACCTCTCCATTACAGCAGACATGTGTCCCCCACTCCAACTGCTATGAGTGACTGCATCCTGACAGATGTCCACTGTTGAGTAACATGACCTTCAGAATGCATACATGTGTAGCTGTTATGGTGGTAATAACATTAGGAACACTGTCTAATAAGGTACCATAGGGATGGCAAGACACTTAGCCCGTACCTGGCAACCCAGTGGTGACAGATGGGCATCTGTGGCAAATCATTGGGTTCTGTCAATCATGCCATCCCTAGCAGAGAGGTTCTGGATCCCCTGAGAATGACACATAACACATAAGCCAGTGTTGTAGTCAACCATCTGTTGATAGTACCGCAGCATCATTTTGGGTGACAGTGGTACACTGCCCAGGGCTACTGTCACACCTGCCTGGAGTGCATAATCAGAGAGTTCAACCATGTCTCCTGTCATGTAGTCCAGGGAGGTGTGTCCGAAGTCATTCACACCCACATGGATACGGAGTGATGCATGTAGTTGTGGAGTGACATGACTGGCTGTGTCATGTGTTAGATGCTGGCATGTGATTGATATTTGGCTGTTACCTGCACCATAGTCAACTTAGTCAGTGGGATATGTGCCTCAGTACTGAGTTACCCATGATCACTCTATTGTGCAAGGTGGTTAGCCCTAGGGGCTTAGGTTGGGGGCACACTGTGTAGGCTAAATATGTGTCCCTTGGCATGTGCCATGTTGCAATGTCTGAGTGGGTGTCTGCCTTGCTGGTCTGTGCTGTTTGGGTAGATGTCCATTGAATGCCTCTGGGAAGGTGGGTGTGTGGCTTTTCACTCTATGTCATGGCTGTCAAAGTGGGTGTCATGGTGAGCTACATGGTGTGGTGCAGGTGTTGATCATATCCTCTTGACCTGCTAGTCCAGTCTTTGCTGGAGAGTGCATATGTCCACATTGGGTAATATATGGGTAACCTCACAGATCTGAGTGTTTGGAGTTTAGAGGGGAGGGTTGTCTGTGTACATGCAGCAGTTGCAACAGTGCCCTAGAATGAACAAGTGCACCAGGTTAATGGGTGAAAGCACAGATAACCGCCCTTCAAACATGCCAGGAGGGGTGGACATAACTAGAAAGTACTGGGGCAACATCTGTGATGAACAAGTACTGCCAATGGCTCACAGGAGTGCCACACTTCTTGATACAATAACCTAGTGAAGTGCGAAGCCATATTGCTAGTTGAAGTGCAAGACCAAAAGAATTAGCAAGATGTACGGGTGGAACAGAAGGCAGACTGTCTGCCACCTGTAATACTTTACCACAGCTGTGCAGTTATCAGCAGCTTTGGCCATGTGAAAGCTCAGTAAGCTCTGTAGCACATGCGGTAAATGCGTAACACTATAGTAAACATACCTACATAGGCATGAGTGCTAATCTCAATACTGGCAAGTGTGTGTGTGTGTGTGTGTGTGTGTGTGTGTGTGTGTGTGTGTGTGTGTGTGTGTGTGTGTGTGTGTGTGTGTGTGTGTGTGTGTGTGTGTGTGTGTGTGTGTGTGTGTGTGTGTGTGTGTGTGTGTATGTGTATGTGTGTGTAATCATGTACTGTCTGGCTCATACCATTTTTGACCTGTGTACTACCCTTTACACTTCCCTTCACTTCAATTTAGTAGACCTGTTGATGTCATCCACCTCAGAAGTACCTTTGGTAGAGTTGGAAATCTATAAGCTGTGTGGCGTGTCTCTTAGCTATGTAGCACTATAGTAGGAATACCTAGATAGGCAGGAGTTCTAATCCCAATACTGGCAAGTGCATAGGTGTGTGTGTGTGTGTGTGTGTGTGTGTGTGTGTGTGTGTGTGTGTGTGTGTGTGTGTGTGTGTGTATGTGTATGTGTGTGTGCATATGAATCATGTACTGTCTGGCTCATACCATTTTTGACCTGTGTACTACCCTTTACACTTCCCTTCACTCCAGTTTAGTAGACCTGTTGATGTCATCCACCTTAGAAGTACCTTTGGAAGAGGTGGACATGTACAAGCTCTGTGGCACATCTCATAACTGTGTAGAGCTATATTAGGAATACCTGGATAGGCAGATGTTCTAATGCTGGCAACTATTTGTGTGTGTGAGGATCATATCTTGTGTGGCTTATACCATTTTGATGTGTATACCATACAATGCTGGTGACCACCTCCCAGTGCCAGTACTTTATATAGTGTGGTAACAGCATCGGACTCACATGCAGCAGGTTAAACCATTGTACAGTCCTCTGTACAGATGTGTCTGGAATATCCATATGTTTGAAACCTATATGTGGTCAGAAGTGGTCTGTGTGCCTTAACAATGCCCATGTATGTGATATTATAGCCAAATAGGCTACAGTGAGTGTACTGACACACATGGCAGCATGAGGTATCATACCTGACTGAAATATAATACTGATAGGACATCTGTCACCCTCACAGGTGGCCAGCCTTGTAGGTGCAATATGAGTCCAGATGCTTGGTTTTACAAGTGAACTGTACCTGTTATGGGTCACATTAAAGGCTGGAAGAGGTGTGGACTGTCATATCGTTGTCATAATTAGTATGTAACAGGTACACCTTGCATCTTAAGAGGGGTGTGTAGACAATTTATATCCACTGTATACCAGTAATGTGTCATGCATGACCCTACCTTAGGCCATTTGTCCAGCACAATATGCTGGCTTCTCTCCAGACATCTTGGCACTGACATGTTGTGAGGTATGCTACAGGAATGTGGAATTCATGTCAGATAGACCCCAGTGGTGACCACTGTGATGCAATACAGTTAACCCCATCACAAGTGAACATGCACAACAAGCAATATAGCTATTGCATAAAATGATATAGCTATTACTGATAGTTGTGTGCATGGTAAATTGCATGTGCTTCACATGCCTGGGGTATTGCCCGGCAACAACAGAACAATGTCATACTAACCATCTTCAGGCTGCTGTCCCATATGCACACCAGAGGGTCCTAGGTAGTTGTGAGAGGGAGTTATTGTCAGCAGACTCACATGTGGCCTTGGTGCAGGATGGATGCAGCATGTCTGCACATCTACAGTACTAACTGTAATAATACACAATGTCCTGTCCTCACTATAGATGTGCACCTCTGTGCATTAGAAAACCCCATCCACAACTGCAATCAGACCTGACACATGCATGTAGATACAATACAGATACATGTATGTCTGATACATTAGTGTACTAATCCCTACTGGGGCCTTACCTGCATGCTCCTCATCCAGTGTGTGTGTGCAGCCCACCTCCACAATGCTTCCCTCAGTGTCATGGCTTGTGCATTCAGTGTGTGGCCCAAGTGTGATGAGGACCTCCTTGGTGGGTGTCAGTGGGGGCTGGATGGCTGGGCCCCCACCTGTTGCTAGTCAGTTCCTTGTTACAGCAGCAGCTCATTGAAGGGCATGGCATTTGAGGTTGGTGGCCTGATGCTGCACATGCTCATAAGTTCTGCTGTGCAGGCCGGCATTATTTACCTTGTGGACCACACTGTTCCACAGGGCAGTCCTCTCCCGCACATCTTCTGCTCTCCGTCCAAATGACAGGGCATAATGTCAAATCACATATTGGGTGATGATGCCTGTTTCCTCAACAGAGAATGCTGGTAGGCGAGCACTCTGCATGTTACCTGGAAGACATAAAAAGGAAAAAGGTCACAGGACCTCATACCGTTGACAAAATGCACATCAACAGTGGATATTACTTGCAAATAATCCATATTACACCGAAACCCTCCAAGCTATAATGGCTATAGCAGCTTGCATTATACACCTGACCCTGAGCTATCTTATTCCCCCCAATGCTGGACACTTGATTGCATAATCCTCTAAACTCCATTCATTTCTGTGTAGAGGGTTGACAGTGGGCATCTTCCATGTGGAGGATGTGTGGATGGTGGCCGGTCTGTGCTTGACTGTGGTGTGTGATGGAGCTCTGAACACATGCCTGAGGTCATGTAGGAGCCAGACACTGATGTTATTATGCCCCATGGAGATATGCTGTTGTTGCCATCAGTAGGCAATATGTACATGCTCACCATTGCTGAGGGGAGGAGTGTGGTTGATGTGCATATCTCCCTGTACAACTGGGGTGGCCAGGGTGGCGATGTTCCCACCTAACCTGTGTGATGCAGGTTGCCTATATCCATGGCATGTGTGTATGAGGTACTGTTTACCCCCAGTACAGAGTGAATTGTGTTGTTTCATCTGAGACTTACAACATATGTGGAGACACTGTTGCAACTGTCCTTGGTGGTGTGGATATGTCCGATTCATAGTCATAGTCAGCCTTACAGGAAGTCACCTGTGAACTTACATGCTTGCTCAGATATAGGTGGACTTGCTTTAAAGTTGTTGCTTACACCTATGTTCCCCTGTGCAGCCAATGTAGCAACCTATTATGTGGTTTGTGTATTGCTGCTGTCCACCAAAGGGGATTACTCTACCTTGTTGGAGGCTGGATATACAGGTCAGGTACTGCTGTGTCCATATAGCTACAGTAGATATGAAGGGTAAACACCCTTGATACACTGCCTGGTATTTGTGCAATTGGAACATGACACCACAATAACTCATTTCATAACAATTCCCACCTGTAGAGTGACCTATAGCCTGTACAATTCAATTGAAAACATACAAATCAGGTCTGTGAAAACATATGTAAATAATACTCAGTACAATAAGCCAGTTGAATGAGTGTGCACACCCTTAAACTGATATGTTGTGTATGCACCTCTTGAGATGGTTACAGCATTCATCCATCTTGGTCTGGACTCTAACATCATGGCACATCTTCACTTGGCAATAGTTGGTCACCTTCCTAGAAATACCATTAATTTTATTTCAATGAAATTGTACAGGTTAAGGGTCACACAAAGATGAGAAACATTATGAAATGATCTTCTGTGGTCTGATTGTCATACAACACACATACCTGGTATTCTAACAGGGGTGTGTACACTTGCGATATCCACTGTATAGCTGTGAATATAGCTGGTATTGGTAGGCATGGACAGAGAGTCATAACACAGGTGGACACTTCTCTGATTAATAGGTGAATATCATACCTACTCAAGTACCCATATCAGTGTCAGGGTACTGCAACAACCAGTAGCTGTACACATTTCTGTCTGTTGTATGCACTGACAGTGAAATTACACACATGCGCAACATGCACAACCTATATACCTGAATGCTTGAAACCCATATGATTTAATATTGTGGCTTCCAGCTGAACATAAGCATACATACATGTGCTCAGGGGATACCTGGTATACATTTATGTTGTATGTTAGTATGGCACACTGTAATTACAGTCTTGCCGTTTAATCATACATCTCAACCTGTTACAGCAGTACATCTGGACAATGGCACACATAAATGGGTGTCAAAGGGGACACCAGTATTGATACTGTATTAATATAGCTGCACCATACATTAGTACATTGATTGCACAGTAGGGTTTGACATCACTGTGATAAAGTGGAAGATGTCCAACAGTCATAAGTAGGCTATTATGTTACAATGTCATTGCCGACAGACCTGCCGATGTTTTGGCTGACATAACACAGGTATATGTGTATGTGAATGCAGATATCAGTCACAAATGTGCTTATTGTCCAGCAGAACACTGTACAGCTTAATGTTATTAATTCAAGATATCACATGCAGTTGAACACACATGTCTGCAACAGTAGTTTACTATGCACATGCCCACTATAGGTCTCTTGGCTTTACAAGGCAAACATGTGTCATACTCATAATTACAGGTAACATGGCTATGGAAAACATCCCATTAACTGGCCTAGCAGTGGCACAGTCACAACTGTTTGATAGACACCCCTGCAGTTGTCATATATGAGCTGTCCTTTCCCAGGGTGAGTCAGGCTCCTGATCTGTGATCCCACCTCACAACCTCTCAGAGCATCACATGTGGACAATGCCTAAAATGATGAGGGATAAATAGAGACAGACTTGAAATATTCCAGTTCCAACCATAGGAAGTTCGTAGAATGATACATTTAGCATTATGGTGAATATTCGTAATGATGTAGAGTCTTAAACTCAAGTGCTTGTCATTACCTGATGAATTCAATCCTCATCTATTTGCCAGAAAAGTACAGATCTCAGGTGGAACAGACAAAAATACATGACGGTAAAATGTGGACATTCTGTGATGATCTGTATAGTTGAGAGTATATATGTGATATCTCCCACTGCAGAGAGGACCAGATGCTATGGCCATAGCAACTATTTAGCAGGACATTAGTACAGCATGTCTTGTTGGGATATATATTCCTCCAAATCATATTTCCCATTATTACAGACCAGGTACCGCATTCAGTTACTTGCTTACGTGTTCCACTTACCTTTTTTCTTTCTTTTCTTTTCCACTTTATGTTTCATTTGTTCTCTCTCTCTCTCTCTCTCTCTCTCTCTGTGCACTGCAGGGATAGAGCTGGTTTGAATAGGTGGCAGCATGGCTTTTGTAGTTGATGCTCATGACCAGATGATGGCCTGTACACCTGTTGAGGTTCCCCACTTGCTAATTGCATGCAGAGGAACTGTGTAGTTCTTCCAATAGCCAATGTCATGGCAACACACTCCTATAAATGAGTACTCCATGTGGGCATTGGCCCTTTCCCTTACTTGTGAAGAAGACATCCTGGAGTTGTGTGAGCTACTACCTCTTACAGCAATACTTGTTGTGACAAGCCAACTAAATGGTGCTGAAGGTTCATGACGCAGGGGCAGAATGTGAGTATTGCTGTTATATGTTTGGAATACTGCTAGTTCAACAGGATTTGTCACACATGCTACTTCTGCATGGGTTTCATTATGACAAAGTTCTGTCTCTGCATAGCTGTCAACTGTAGGGCCATCCACATAATGGCCACAGGTTAGCCTGCTATGTATGGGCTGTTCCCCAGACAGGTATTGTCCTTGGCAAATCAGTAGCACACTCTGGTGATTGCATTATGTAGATGGTAACATCCATTTGTTTTTCTGACTTTATATCCCTCAGAAAAGATATGTTACAACAAACCCTGTAACACCAGCAACTTTCTCAGTGTATAACAGCAATATTTCCTGTATGGCTGTGTATTTGGGCTTCTGTCCACGAATTATGTCAGGCTTTGTCCAGATATCATACAGTAGTAGCTGGATAGGTATACTGGTCTATCATTATTTAGTGCTGTAATTCCTGCTGAGGGGAATGGCTGGGAAACATGTTGAAGTTTGTACATTCAAGAGGTTGGTGTATAGAGAATACCCTTAAATGGCGTTGTAACATATTTTATATGGGGGACAGTAACACGTTTTAAAACTAGGCTGTTAGAACATGTCAGACATATTACTGATAAGAAATATGTCAGTTCTGTAGCTGTACATTTTAATAAATCACACCATTGGGGATAGTAGTGGGTCTCAAGGTACTGTTTCTGAAAACATCTGTTCCTCAGTGTGATGAAACTTTCATAAAAGGACAGTTGTTATGTACAGACTCAATGTATTAATATTAACTATGATGTTTTATCCCGTAGGGGGTTAAATGATGAGTGTAATTGGTGACTGTGTATTCAATTATGTAATTAGGTGTTAATTTCTTAGTGATTAGGGCATGTATTTCTGGTAGTGTTTACTCCTTGAAGGCTTTGGCCAAGACATCAGAGTATAATAAACATACGTGAATTACTGGCTGGTTGTATTTTTCTTTGCAATGTTCAGACATTTTATTTGTTTTGCTAAGAGATTGTTGTATGTCTGGCCATTGTGATGGCCTATCATGATTTTGTAGCAATGTACTGTTCACTTATTTATTTGTACTGGGGGGGGGGGGGCAGATCTGAATGTCATGCTGCTTTTGTATCCAGCTGTGCATGCCGCTCCAGGTGTGGGTGGTCTGTCAGCAGCATATGTTTGTATGGGCATTTTGGGACGTGTGCATATATATATATATATATATATATATATATATATATATATATATATATATATATATATATATATATAGATTCACTTTAGATTATCAAATTCCCAAAAACTCGAAACCCATATGGTCGAGACCATATGATCGAGTTTCGGAAATTCAAAACTCTAAAGTGAATGAAAAAAAAAAAACATAAAAACAACAGTTCTGCAGGGGGGCAAGCCCCTCTGCACCCTCCACGTGGGGGCTGTGCCACCCACACCTCCCTACTTAAATATACCAACTCTGAGATCGCACTACAGCGAAGAAAAAGGAAATCTCCCATTCCATGGTGTATGCAGAAACACAGAATGGGTGCAGTGGGGCTTGCCTCCCTGTAGAAACATTGTTTTTATGTTTTCTTTGTTTTTTTTTCATTCACTTTAGTTTCGAGCTTCTGTAAACTCGATCATATGGTCTCGACCATATGAGTTTCGAGTTTTCAATAATCTAAAGTGAACCCACATATATATATATATATATATATATATATATATATATATATATAGATTGTGTGTATGTATATATATATATATATATATATATATATGTGTGTGTGTGTGTGTGTGTGTGTGTGTGTGTGTATATATATATATAGATATATATATATATATATATATATATATATATATATATGTATACACATATATATATATATATATATATGTATATATATGTATGTGTGTGTATATATATATATATATATATATATATATATATATATATATATATACACACACACACACACACATATATATATATATATATATATATATATATATATATATATATATGTGTGTGTGTGTGTGTGTGTGTATATATATATATATATATATATATATATATATATACATACACACACACACACACACACACACACACACACACACACACACACACACACACACACACACACACACACACCTAGCATAGCTTAGTCCTGGTAACCAGTGATCATATTCCAGTCTGATAAAATAGCAGGGTAATGACATCTTTAATGAGTGTATTTAATTTCCTGTACATAGCATGCTTCTATGTGCTGTCATTACAGTAGCAAGAGGTGTGAGTATACTGTATGGGAGACCTGGGTAAACATGGGTAGTACCACAATCTTTTCTCTTTTGATTTGTTTCATACATGGGTAGTATCCAGGTTATATGCAGTCACACTTGCATGTTACACCAGCTACAGTGTGCTGGTTGACAGAAATAGTTTAACATATAGTATCATTATATTAGTACTTTTAACAGTGCTTTTTCAAGTAAGAGTAGATTGCAGATTGTAGTACTGGAACCATATACCCCTGAATGCAAAGCTGGACTCTGAGTACTGAGTATCTTGTTCTTGGTTTTTGAGCTGTATGTTTATATGTATCACCTATTGGATATTGATCTGATATGTTGATATTAACTGTAGACTATTATGTTTTTTGGACATGTCATTGAGGACTATTGTCATGTAGTAATGACATACCTTTCAGTTTTAGACATGTATCTTTCACAACATTCATCCTAATGCATAACCTGTTGGCTATCTACTTTCTCTTTGTCCTCTGCACAGAAGTGCAGATGTCAGGTGTTGCTACAGCTATACCACTATGTAGGTGCATAGATTGTATTGTGCTGTGGGCCTCAACACTTCTCCTAGTTCTGACATACGTGACAGTCCTTAATGTGGGCTTTGCATCATTTCTTTGCCTGTGTGAGGGACATTACAGAGGTGGTGGCCTACAGATTCACATAGAGTGAGTGGCAATACATCACAGGACAGGACATGTGGAGACAGCCAACCAACATGGGAGACATATCCCCAGATTTGTGAACAGATTCTATGTCATCAGTACTGTTATACACATGGTGGATTGATAGATTGTCAGGGTTTGTGTGGACATGCATTTAGTGTGTGACATCACGACTCACAATGATATGTCTCTGACATACCTCTCCACTGGTATGCTGTCTACAGACTGGCCACATGTCTGCCTGTTATGTTTTGTGTGTTCACCAGACAGTTGGTATCCTTGATAAATCAGTTGTGGACTATAGGGAATGCAGTCAGTAAATACTCACATCTATTGGTATTACCAATGTCATATTCCTCATAAAGGATGTTACAGCAAACCCAGTGACATCTGCATCTGTCTCAGTGTATCACAGCAGTATGTCCAATCTACCTCTGTGCTTGTGCCTGTGTTCCCATCTAGTGATATAGGTGCTGATGCCGAGCTTAGTGAGTGGGGAATGTTATCAAAGGCTTTGGCCAGATCAATGTAGGCTGTATGTGTCACCTTGACTTCATCCACAGCTCAGGTGACTGACGCCAGAAAGGTGACCAGGTTGAATGAGCAGATATGACCTACCCTTCACAAAGGTAAACTGTGTGGGATCCTGAGTCTGCAGATTCACATATCCCTGTTTATTAGGTGCATGATGATGCATTCCATAGCTTTGCATAACAGACTTATCAGGTAGTTGGGGCAGTATTTCCCAGGGTCTGTAGTTACACCTTGGTTGTGGAGAGGGATGACTGCAGCAGTGCACAATCCAGTAGGGCAAAGCCTGAGGTGAGGCTGTGCTTGAACAGGGCACACAGGTAAGGTGCCAGGTCACTCTGTAGTTTATGTAGAACACAGCTAGGGATATCCTCAGGTCCCATAGAAGCTGTATTCTTGGCCTTGGACAGTGGTGTTTTAACCAGTGCTGCAGTAATACTAGGTGCCTGGCAGTGTACTGGTATTTTGATTGGTCCTTTGGGGGGTGTGAGGGGTAATGTTTTCAGTCAAGATGCCAGCCAGTATATTGGCATTAATTGTTGGCTCAGTCTGGGAGGTACTATTGTTTAGTAGCTCAGAACAATTCTTGGTATTGCCATGGAGATTATTTACGTAACTGTATGAGGCCTTGTGGTTGTCTTTACTATATGCTCCAATTCTGTTCTCACAGCTAACTTTGTAGTATTTGATGAGGGATCTCAACTATTCATTGAGGCTGATAAGGGTTTATTTCCTGTCTTGGGACTTCACCTTATTTCATATTGGTTCCCTCCTTCTGTTGTACAGTTTCTTTATGGCAGGGGACCACCAGATCACCTTTCTTTTTTTGGAGGTGAGGGGTCCTGGTTGTATTGGGTAAGGCAGTATCCATGCATTTGTGTACCTGTTCATAGTGCACTGTTGTTTGATTCAGCTGTCTTGCAACTAGTTTCCATTTGCATGGCTGCCATGAGGTTAGCCACCTCTGATTTTATGAGGCCATAGTTAGCTATGGAAAGGCTTTTCATGGTGGCTATCTTGCAGGTGGGGTAGGAGGGCTGTGGATTTCCAAAGGTGATTAATTTGTGTTCAGATATAACAAGGGAGGAGTTGACTATTGGTGTAGAGCAACAGTCACACAAAAACAAACAGGTCAGCACTGAATTCTACCAAAAGAACTTTTAATAAAATAGTTAAAATGACATGAATACCCATAAATGAATATACAAAAAACTAACACCCAAAGGGTGATAAAGCTTACCAGTTTCAGCATAAAGCCTTCATTGGTGCTGTATAGCAATTAATGTTACAATCAGTATATATATATATATATATATATATATATATATGTATATATATTTATATATATATATATATGTATATATATATATATATATATATATATATATATATATATATATATGTATATATATATATATATATATATATATATATATATATATATACTTATATACACCACAGTCCAACAGTGCACCACACAATTGTCCAATCACAATTGTTCATTGAGTCCTGGAGAAAATAAGCCACCTAATGTAATTATCCACATTTTTTTCTTTATAATCCAAAAGAGAATGTAAATTTTCTGAAGCAGTGTTTGGTTTATATATTCTATCTATAACTGTAAACCTAAACCTAGCAGAAGAATGCAATACCTGATGTTTATATAGAGAATTTGTGTTTCTATGACATTTAATGTCACTCATATGTTCTGATATTCTAAGTTTGAATGGTAGCGAAGTTTGCCCCAGATAAAAGGCAGGGCAGGTACAATTTACCAAATAAATCACCCAATCACTACTACAATTTCCAAAAACTCTTATACCGTATACTTTAAGACAGTTAAAGGAAGTGAATGAGCTTTGTTTAGGGACCACACTGCAAAACCCGCAGTGTCCACATGGAAAACAGCCCATTACTGGGTCTCCTAGTAATGTAGTTTGCAAACTGTTGTATACCATCTTACCCTTTTTATAATGGTTAAACCAGCCCTCCAAGATTTTTCCTCTTCTATATCCAAACCTATATCTGAATGGCAAAAACTGAGCTAATCTCTCCTCCATATATAAAATATCCCAGTGGTTATGTATAATATTTTGTAAGTGTCTGGTATTGTCCCCAAATTCCATAATAAATCTAAAATAAGAATCAGATTTAGAACGTTTGTCTTTATATGAAAGAGTCTGTCTATTAATTTCATGGACCTTCTTACTAGCTAAATCAACATCATATTTCTGATACCCTCGATCATAATATCTACAGGCCATATCACATGTGTGAATATTATAACTCTCCTCAGTAAAACATATTGTTTTTAAGTCTTAAAAACTGAGACTTAAGGATATTCTTAATAACATGGGGAGGGTGACAACTGGAGGCATATAAAAAGTTGTTGAACTGGGGATATCTCCTATAAACATTACTGCTTAATGTACCATCTTCTGATACTTTGACCTCTAAATCGAAAAAATTCACACTCCCACGATGGTAATTCATTGTAAATTGAATTCCCCATTTGTTTTCGTTGAGATACTCAATGAACTCAAATAAATAATGTTCATCTGACCTCCATATTAGCCAGCAATCATCTAAGTAGCAATGCCAAATGCCTATTTCCCCTAGAAATAAATTATGGTTGATGTCATAGATTAAATGATGCTCAACATAGCCCATGAACAAGTCTGCATAAATGGGAGCAAAAGACGCTCCCATGGCAGTACTCTTGAGTTGTAAATAGCAAACACTGTCAAAATAAAAAACATTTTATTAAGCACATGCTCTGTTAAGCACAAAAGAAATGTATTAAATCCAGACGGATAAAGGGGGACTTGAGAAAGCCAAAAATCCAATGCTAATAAACCAGCCCAATGTGGAATATTTATGTAAAGTGCACTAACATCTAAGGTGCACAATATCCAGCCCTTTTCCAACTGTATGTTGTTTATAATATTCAAAAATTGTGTTGTGTCTTAAATCCGTGCTCTAACATGTCAACAATGGTTTCACATATTTAGTGAAATATTCAGATAGGGGTTCCATTAAGGAGCCTCATCCCAAAACTATAGGTCTACCTGGAGGTTTTTCATAGTTTTTTATGTATTTTGGGTAGTATATAAAAAGTTTGTTTAGCAGGATTCACTACCTTGAGATTGTATTTATCATGCTTGGATATAATGACTTCTTCACAAGCCGAAGTTAAAAAATTGTAAATTTCAGCTTTGAAAATATTAGTAGGATCCAAATCCATACGTTGGTAATATTGTTGATCTGAAAGTTGACAAATGGCTTCATTATGATACATATGCCAATCCCAGATTACCATTGCTCCCCCTTTATCCTCCTGGTTAATAACTATATCCTTATTCTTATTCAACCTGCATAGAGCCATGTGTTTCTCCCTAGTGATATTATCCTGACAATGTTCTACATTTTTAATATTTGAGAAATGTAACTCTTTCAACACCAAATTTTGAAAAATAGCCACATTTTTATTCATGGGAGGTGCAAAATTGGAAGTCCTAAACCTGAAATTATTTAGATTTTCAACTTATGGCTCAGAATCTGCAAAATATAATTTTAAATTTAATTTGCGACAAAAACTAATAATGTCTTGTTGTAAAGAAAATTCTGACACCATGAACTTGGGGACAATACCCATACCTTTATTCAGCAATTTCTGTTCTACTTATGTAAGTTCCAAGGATGAAATATTATGAACATTCATTCAATCATCTATTTGCGTGTTAACACTGCCAACATGGCTTCCAAACTTGTTCCTGTTTCCTTTATGTTTCCTCCCTCCCCTCCTGGATCTCCTAAAGGGAAACCAACATTGCCCTTTTTGACAGGTGGAGATCTTTGTAAAACTGTTCCTTCACTGTCTGTATTGGAAGAAAATTCATCCCCTGATGTATCTGATATAGATTTGGTAATTTTCAATATAGATCTCTTTCTTTTTCTTTTGAAATTAGGCTGCGATGAGCCTGATTTGTTGTTACTAAACTGAACCGTTTTCTGAAGTGCAAATGGTTTGCCTGTGGAATAGTGTCTAACATCTCTCTGAAACTTCTTAATTATTCTGGCTTTCAAATCCTGTTCTAATTGTATCAAACATCCTGAAAGTACAGAGACCTGTTCTTGATACATTTCATGATTTTTATATTCTTGCAATTTAGTGCATAGTTCCCCTATACTCCCAGTCAAAGATATAATTCTACATTCCTAGAATTCTATCAAAATCTTTACAAAACTCATAAGTTAACTAATGAGATGAAAGAAATGAGAATTCAGATTGGGCATCTTAGATTATTTAAAGCATATTCAAACAACATTACCCTATGAGTCTTGAGTGGCAGGACACAACCATTTGTGAAGGGGGTGGATGAAACTTTATTAACTCAATGGCAACAAGTACAACATTCATCTTCTACCACCACTCTAATGTCTTTAAAAGAAAAGAAAAAAGGGGCAACAGGAAAGTGGTGAAAATGGGGGCATGCAGAGGGAAAGACAATAGGGAAAGTAGCTAGGGATGTGGAGGATGGGTGTAGGGAAGGTCCATAGCTGTCCATTTCTTCTACAGGAACAGCTGTGCATATATACTGAATTTGGAGGTATATTTGGACACTCAAACCCCTGAGAGAGGGGTGAGGACAACAATAATGTGTTGTGAAGCCAATTAGACCAGATTACATATGACAAGTGTGCGAAATGGACAGCTATGTATGGGGCGAGATTCTTTTTTGGGAACAGATTGCCCTTTTTTTTTTTAAGGTGAGATTGGGATGTTGGGGAAGGATAGTAGGTATATTTGGGGAGGTAGGTTGGGTGGGAAGACAGGCAAGACAGACAAGACAGCATACAGGGATGGTATATGACACATGTGGGGGATAAACACCTTGGACGGGAAGGGGTATTTGGAAATCAGAAGCCCATGAGCCCCCAAATAGAAATAGTGGGACTGAGGTCCCCACCCATAGGCAGTCACCACTGCACCTTCATGGCCCAAAATGTGGCTGTGCTGAGGGCTGAGCAGGAGGTGCAGACTGACCCTCTAATTGCATCACACGACCCTCAAGCTGGTGTAGCAGATCTCCAAACTCCTTTCGGAGCTCACTACGCACCAATCCCCGGACCTGGCTTCAGGTGACAGTATCCTGTCCACACCTACTCCTGGGGGGGGGGGATGAGCCCCATCTACTGAGGCAGTTCCACCCAAAGGTGGTGCAGGACCAGTGGCCGAGGAGGTCCCAGGGTGGGTCACAGATGTGCTGGGACCCGGTGCCACGGCCAGATGAGATGGAACATGTGGGTCCGCTGGGACCACCCTTCCCAAATATGCTATGGTGTTGCAGTTTTAGAACATATGTGGGTTACTAATAGTCCAAAAATGATGACCAAATGCAGCAAGCTAAAAGAACTTCCTTCACAGAACGTATCTGCTTTTTCAGGTGATAGCTGCATTTGGTCATCATTTGTGGACATTTTACTGCATTGGATTGACCAACTAACTTGGTACTTGTTTTTACTTTTTTCATATACTGTATGGTTAGTAATAGTCAACATAATCCAGGATTAGTTTTAACAGCATGTATAGATATTTCCATTAACCCAAAACAGCAGGTTTGGAACAGTTGCATAGCAAACAGAACACATGCATATATGGAACCACAGTGGCCATTACAACGGCATGCAGGTTGCATTAATAGCAACAGGCCACCAATGATAGTATTTCAACATGGAACATTAATAGAAACACATTTCAATATTTGTTGAATAATAGGACATATGTCCCAACAGTAGGTTTGGTGTAAAACATACCCTTTGATTTGTGTGTTTAGATTATTGTTGCTAATATGGTGGAGCAGGGACAGAGATGTCAATTAACAACTTGTATATCCTTGCAGTACTCACAACCTTAATGACAATTGCTCTAATCATTACTCTACAGGTATTACAATAACCTATGGCCTTGGTTTGGGCAGTGGTATGTTTGTACACAGTGTATAATTCAACCTTTTTATAGCTACTTTCTACTTCTCTTACCTGGAAGATCTGTGGGGGGAATGTTTGTTAACACTACCTGACTGTTTCTACACATATTCACAAAATCCTAGCTGAAAATATGTATACAGCTTACTACCACTCCCGGGATTCGAACCACGGCTGTGTTTCTAAATATACAACAACTTGTGTTTCGTCAGAGTGAGGTATTGAAAAACTGGTGGTTTTTTTCAGTGTTTTCTGTTGAAGTCTCTTTTGGTTGTACAATCTGACCTTGTAATTACAACATTTTTATACAGACATTCCTAGACATATTTTTTTTATGTAGCACAGTGTGGGAAACAGTGGTTAACACAACATTACTATTCAGATATCAGATCCTGATGAATGCAACATTCCAAGCCATACAATACCAGAGTAAACACAACCAGTCCAGGATTTAGAACTTTATTGCCAGGCAGTTACAGTTCTCTTACCTGGAAGACCTAATGGGGGCAATGTTTGTTAACACTACCTGACTGTTTCTACACATATTCACAAAATCCTAGTTGAAATTATGCATACAGCTTACTACCACTCTTGGGATTCGAACTATGGCTGTGTCTGCTAAAAATACAACAACTTGTGTTTCATCAGATTGAGCTATTGAAAAACTGCTGTTTCGGTTTTCAATGTTTTCTCTCTCAAGTCTCTCTCTTGGTTGTACAATCTGACATTGTAATTGCAACATTCTTATACAGCCATTCCTAGACAAATGTTTTATGTAGCACAGTGTGGGAAACAGTGGTTAACACAACATTACTATTCAGATATCAGATCTTGGTGAATGCAACATTTCATGCTATACAATACCAGAGTAAGCACAACCAGTCCAGGATTTAGAACTTTATTGCTAGGCAGTTACAGTTTTATTTAAATATGACCTATATTTGGTACTATTACTGTCATATTGTCTGGTTTATTCAGTACAAACCATACATGTTTTATACTGCCAGGTGACATTCTACTCCTTTATATTTATTTGGTATGACTACTACAAGCAGGATTATTACTCACGAGCCTCGCGACGCAGCCTTTGCAACCTACTGGCATGGGCTTTCTGGTTTGTAGCCCACTCAGCTGGAGCTGTAATGAAAATAGAGCAACATTTAGGCATACCTATCCATCACATACACAGGCTGGACTTTGGTAAACAGTTATTGCTATGAATACTTACACACTGCTGGGACATCACCCCTCTGTCTTGCTTCTTGGACCCACTGTTCCAAGAGCTCCCTCTTCCTCCATTTTAAGTTTGCATAGTGGTGCCGGACCTGCTCACCAGTACAAGGGATACCAGTGGCACTGGTGAGATCATGGGCGAGACTTTCCCAGGCTTCTACTTTGTATTGGGAGCCCTGGTACTGGTACTGCAGCAGTCTCATGTCATGTTTTTTATACCAGGAGTACTACCATGACCTTGGACTCCTGTATGTCCCAGCGCTGTACCTGAAAGCGCATGCCCTCTCCAACACCTGCCATACTGCCTACAGTGAGGAGCTACAACCAGTTATGAGCTGTATTCCCACCTGCGGGGTTTAAATATGTCTGATTTCCTGCCCTTTGCTGTGATTGGACGGTTTTGAATATGCTGCACTAAGCTACAGGCAAACCTGCTTAGCTAAGGTTGGCATTGCTTAAAGGGACAGGTTCAGCACTGCTTACCAATGGGCAAATCTACTTAGCTGGACTACTCATTGCTTAGCATTCATATGTACACAATGCTTACACCCGGTCAGCATAACTGTGCAATGCTTAGCATTGCTTATGTTTTATTTTATTGGACTACCACCTGTATGGGATTGATTCATCATTCAATACATAATATAAATTTGTTTACCTTTCCTGACATCCTCCAGTGTGCTGTAATTACATTTATTCTTGTGTGACTATACTGTATGGGGCACTTGTCTTTACACTGGGGTTTCACTATTGCATTACACTGACACCTCACATCTGGGCCTAATACACTACTCTGGTTGAGAAATATATGTTGCTTCCTATATAAATATATAAATAAATTAAAATTGTAATGATTACACATACAAATTGGAAATGGCTTTGGTGAGGCTCAAACTATGAATGATTATATGCAAGGCATACATTCTAACCGCTACACTATTGCACTTATGTTTATGTTGGATGTCTATACACTATTGCACTTATGCTTATGTTGGATGCCTATTGCAATTTAACTTATCGTGCCATTTCAGCTGGGCTAAGCATAGCTAAGCAACATGCACACCCGTGCAGCTACGCTTAAACTTTATTGCGCATGTGAAAAAAAATTTATTTGTTGCGTTTTTTAATTTGTACCCTTCAGAATATCCATGCTAATGCCAAACCTGTTATTCTATCAACTTTCTCAGTTTGTAGGGACAATTGTCCCTTATGGCTTTGTCCAGATTTCTTATCCTGACAGGTTGGGAGGTGTAATGAGTGATCTCGCTCTATTTAAATTGCAGTATGGCAATTCTGGTGTGCAGGGGGTTTGTGTATTGTGAGACCACTGCTCTCAGACACACCCCCTGCCCTCGCACACAGACCTATGTCCGTGTGAGAGCTGAGCAGTGTGCCTTCATTAATATGCAAGGCGCGCTGCTGCTCTACATGGACACGGACTTCTCCCTGCAAGAATAAGCTTATTCTTGCATGGAGATTCGTGAATCTGGCCGCAAATAATTTTTCATCAGGTAGATTGTAAATGTTGGAAGTGTGATGGGAAGAAAGAGATAAATGGGATCATATTTTTGGGGTGCAATAAGTTGGCAGACTTTAAAATTTCCCTGCAGACTAATCTGCCAGAAATACAAGGAGAGCAAACTGATGTAACTAAGGAAATGATTTTTTGAGCTGTAATACAGAAAAGAAATTGCCTAGACATAGTAAGGCATTGGTCATTTTAATTCTGGTGGCTGCCAAAAGAGCAATTACTAGCAAATAGAAATCAAATAGAAATCAAAGTCCAAACCAGCCATACTAGAAGTAGTGAAAATAGTAACAGAGATAAAGGAACTGGAAATGGGATCTTTAGAAAAGGTAGGAGCAAATTACATAGAAAAATGGGAATTGTGGGAACAATACATGCAGGATCGTTTTTTGGAGGAGAAATGAGGTTTAATTGAAGGCAGGAATTGAATGAGGTATTTAATGATCTGCATAGAAGATTATATGTGATGTATAATGCTTGCAAATGAAAAGATATTATTACGGTTTATTTTCATTTATATAAATGTATGATTGCCTATGCCATAAGTGATAATTCAGTAAAGATGTTTCTTGTTAAAAAAGAAGAAATACTTAAAACAATAGAAGCAGAAGTACATGTGTGCATATATATATATATATATATATATATATATATGTATATATCTATATCTATATATATATATATATATATATATATATATATATATATATATATATATATATATATATATATATATTCACTATGGATTCACTTTAGATTATCAAATTCCCGAAAACACTAAACCCATATGGTCGAGACCATATGATCGAGTTTCGGAAACTCAAAACTCTAAAGTGAATAAAAAAAAAACATAAAAACAACAGTTCTGCAGGGGGCAAGCCCCACTGCACCCTCCACGTGGGGGCTGCGCCCCCCACACCTCCCTACTTAAATATACCAACTCTGAGATCGCACTACAGCGAAGAAAAGGGAAATCTCCGGTTCCATGGTGTATGCAGAAACACAGAATGGGAGCTTTCCTATGTCCTCACTGTAGCGCAATCTTGGAGTTGGTATATCTAAATAGGGGAGGTGTGGGGGGGGGTGCAGTGGGGCTTGCCTCCCTGTAGAAACATTGTTTTTATGTTTTGTTTGTTTTTTTTTTCATTCACTTTAGAGTTTCGAGCTTCCGAAAACTCAATCATATGGTCTCGACTATATGAGTTTCGAGTTTTCGGGAATTCGATAATCTAAAGTGAACCCATGCACACACACATTTTATATATATATATATATATATATATATATATATATATATATATATATATATATATATGTATATATATATAGATTGTGTGTATGTATATATATATATATATTTATATATATATATATATATATATATATGTGTGTGTGTGTGTGTGTGTGTGTGTGTGTGTGTATGTATATATATATATATATATATATATATATATATATATATATATATCTCTGTATACATAAATATATATATATATATATATATATATATATATATAGATATATATATATATATGGATATATATATATATATATATAGGTTCATAGGTTCATAGGTTCATACTAGGCTATCTGCCCTAGGGCATTTATAAGCCTAGCCAGAGTGTGTTTGGCTTTCGCCACCCATTTTAAATTAATTTTGCTATGCCCTTTTTCGAGGTTAGTATACTGTGCCTCTGTCTAACAGTGACACAGAAGTGATACCCAGGGTAAACCTACGATCTCCCATCCACTCATCAAGATTCCTCTTGAAGAGAGTCAATGAGGGACTCTAACCTGGACTGGGATTTTATTCCAGAGTGAAGGGAGCCTCTGGGTTATGAATTTGTCCCTCCAGCATGTCCTATTTATTTCAGTGCTGAGGTTCAAGTCTCTTGAGCGCGTTGCTCGATGAGATTTGGATTTTCTGAGGTGCAGCATGTCCATTAATTCCGGGTTGGACATGGCTTTATACGTCAGGCACAGATCGCCTCTGAGCAGGCGGTATGCCACTGAGTAGAGCTGGTGTTTCTTTAACTGGGCAGCATATGGCATCTGTTTGAGCCCTTTGATCCTCTTGGTGAGGTACTTTTGGGGTCTTTTCAGTTGCTGCAGGTGTCTGGTAAGGTACATCCCAAAAGGGGCATTGTACTCAATTATGGGCCTGATGGGGGATGAGTAAAGAGGCACAATGACCTCCCCTGATCTAGATGTGAATCCCTTCATGATTAGGTGGGCTATATAAAATGTTTTTCTAACCACTTTGGCCACGTGGTTGTCAAATGAGAGATTGCTATCAACTTGGGTCCCCAGGTCCCTAATTATTTCTTCTGTACTTAATGGATTACTACCTATGTGGTAATTTGTGGGCACTTTGTTTTTGCCATAGGGGATGACTATACACTTTTTGGCGTTTAGCTTGAGGCCATGGCTCTTGCACCAGTTGTCTGTTTTTATGAGGTCCTTTTGGAGGATGCATGTGTCAGCTGGAGAGTCGATTATTGCGCCCAGTTTGCAGTCATCTGCGAACTTGGTCAGCCACAGTCCTTCTGTGTTTGCCTGTACCTCCGAGAAATATATACCCAACAAGAGAGGTCCCAGGACTGAGCCTTGTGGGATGCCACTTGTAACTGGTTTGGAGTCTGACATGGCTCCAGCAATTCTAACCATGTGGGTTCTGTCCTTGAGCCAGTTTGCAACCTATCTAGTGACATAGGGGGTTATATTTAAGCTGGTGAGCTTATCTATAATGCCCGAGTGGGGTATTGTATCGAAGGCTTTTGCGAGGTCCAGGTAGGCTGTGTGGACCACCTTCCCCTCTTCAATGGCCTTGGTGACTGTTTCAAAGAAATTGACCAGGTTTAAGAGGCAGGATCTGCCCTTAACAAAGCCGAACTGGGTAGGATCCAGTGTCTAAGGTCCCCAATATCTTTATTTATGAGGTCCATGATGATCCTTTCCATAGCTTTGCAGACCAAGCTAGTCAGGTTTATGGGGCGATAGTTTCCAGGATCCGTTGAGGCACCACCTTTGTGGAGAGGGACCACTGTTGCTGTACGCCACTCTTTGGGTACATAACCTGTAGTAAGGCTGAGATTGAACAGTAGTTTTATGTTTGGGTTTAGCTCTTCTTGGAGTTCATGTAGGATGCAGCCCGAGACACCGTCTGGTCCCATTGATGCTGTGTTTTTTGCTTTGGAGAGGGCGGCTCTTACCTGAGCATCTGAGATGTCAGGGGGGCAGCACTCTGCTTTGATAGATATTCGCCCTTTTGGTGGGGAGTGGGGGGGGGTTTGCGCTGAACCTGTCAGCTAGGATGTTGGCAATGTCTGTGGGTTCGGTGTATTTTTTGTCATTTTGGACTAATTCTGAGCATATCTGGGAATTCCCACCCAGGTTCCTACATAACTAAAGAAAGCCTTGTGATTATCCTTAGTGTCCTGTGCAATTTTCTCTCAAAGCTGGCCTTAGATGATTTTATGAGTGCCCATAGTTTTTTGCTAATACTGATCAGAGATGCCTTCCCTTTTTGGGATTTTGCTCTATCATGTAGTAGCTTCCTCCTTCTATTGTATAGTTTGTTTATGGCTGGGGTCCACCAGACAGGACGTCTGCCTTTGGAGGATTGGGTCTTGGTTTTATTTGGGATTGCATGATCCATGCATTCCTGAAGGTGTTCATAGAATGCGTTTATAAAGGATTCTGTGGTCTGGGCCGCATTTTCCACAGGCCCGGGGGCTTTGAAGGATTCCACCTCAGTTTTGAGGAGTGTGAGATTTGCTTTAGAGAAGTTTTTCACTGTGGTTTTTTGGGCAGGGGGTGGGGTCGGGGTGTGAATATCCAGTGAGATTAGTTTATGGTCTGATCTTACCAGTGAGGGATACACTTCTGTTCTGGAGCATAGAGTCCCCATGTTGGTGATGATCAGGTCCAGTATGTTTTCCCCTCTTGTGGGATTGGTAACAAGTTGTTCCATAGCATTTGAGTTTATAAATTCTAGGAACATTTGGGCTAGGGTGTTGGAACTAGAGTAATGCTCCCAGTCTATGTTTGGGTAGTTGAAGTCACCCAATATAATGGTATTTGGAGAGACCTTCATATTTTCCAGTGTTCTCAGGAAGGCTGAGTGGGGTTGCTGGGTTTGGGAGGGTGGTCTGTAGCAGGCTATAAACTGGAAGGCAGTTTTACCCACTGTTAGTTGCACATGGATAGTCTCTGATGCTTCGTGCTGTGCCACCAAGCTGGAGGTGTGGGTATCTTTGAAGAATATTGATACTCCCCCTCCTTTTGTGGTTCGGTCCACGTTTTGGGTCCGAAAAGCATGGTATGAGGTATAACCTGGTAGTGCTGGGGTGCTTTCGGGAGCCTTGAACCAGGTTGCTGTTACTGCACAGATATCGATGTTCTCCATGCTAAGGAGAGTTTCAAGTGCATGCATCTTGAGGTTTAGACTTCTGGCATTGAGTAGCATTACTCTTAGTTTCATATCCCTTGTGATACCTATGGAGGTGGGTTTATCTTTTGAGCCTTGCCTAAAAAAGGCACTATGGGGGTAGCAAGAGCCTTTGCCAATATCCGAAAGCCCAGGGGTGACAGGTGCAAGCCGTCCCTAGTGAAGCATCGCGGCTTGTCGAGCATGTCATCCCAGGCTGACAGGCATTGGATCCCCTTTGAATGACACCAATACTTAAGCAAATTGTTGAAATTGATCATCTTGTCTTCATATTGTGGCATCATTCTTGGTGAGGGTAAGATGCTACTCAAGGTCAGGGTCATACCGGTCTGGGATACATGCTCATAGAGCTCCTCTATGTCTCTTTTCATGTAGTCCAGGGAGGTACATCTCAGGTCATTCACACCAGCATGGACAATGACCGAGTCATATTTGTACTTGCCTTGGAGTGACCTGAGTGCGTGTGTTATGTGGCGGATCCTAGCGCCCGACAGGCAGCTCACCGTGACCTTCTCCTTGTTCAGCCTGGTGAGCGGGACGTCAGTGTGCCTGACGATAGAGTCACCTATTACAAGTGTATCAGGTGTGTTGTTTAGCCTTAAGGGCTGTGACTGTTCAGCACACTATGCTATGTGTTGCACGTGTTTTGTTTTGGGGTAGCGGTTGCTTGAGTGTCTGCTTTGGAGGTCTCTTCTGCTTAGGTAGATTTTTATTTAGAGCCTCCGAGTATGTTTTTGTGTGTTTATGTGTTTGGTTTGCTGTCGTGGTAGGTCTATGTGAGACTGGAATTGTAGTGAGTGTGGTTTCCTTCTCCTCCTGACTGGTTATGCCAGTACTGAGTTGAGAGAGCTTAGCCTCGAGTTTGGCTATATGGTTGCATCTCTCACATGTGTTGGAATTTGTTGGGAGGAGGAGAGGGTTGTCTGTGTACATGAGGCAGTTGTAACATTGCCTCTAGATTCCCAGATTCACCAGCTGGACCAGAGAGGAGATTGACAACTGACCTTTGGACATGCTAGAATAGTATTGGGAATTCCTTTATAATTGAAAAAAAGGGCCAATGGGGAACAAGGTTCTCAAGGGGAGTTTGTGATGGTGTAGTGCTTTTAATTTTTTAGTGCTGACTTAGTGAGCAAGTGCCAGGTAACTTAAATGCAATGTGTTACAGGTAACTTAAATGCAAAAATGACAAACAGTAACTTTCTTTCAAGTGAAACAAGGAAATAAGTACAGTAAGCAATGCAGATATCACTAGGGATCCACATAAGCACTGAAAAGCCGCGTTTTAGGTGGAATTAGCATTTCAGGGAAATAACAAGCAAACAAAGCTAGATTCAGCAGGCCTGGATCTAGTCTATGCTACAGCAAACAAGGTGTACCAATTGTAAGAAACAGTTCAAATATGCAGGCACTATAAGCCTTTAACCAGAAATTCCCAGCTCAGAAGGGCAGAGTCCACCCTTTCCTCCCACAAGAGTGCAGACCACGAACCTTCTTAATGTAAGATAACTGGCCTGAAGCCCAAGTACTTAAACCAGAACTAATACACTTTTAGAATAACAGACACTGAGCCCTCAATCAGCATATGTATATGTATATATATATATATATATATATATATATATATATATATATATATATATATATATATATATATATATATATATATATATATATATATATATAGATACACACACACACACACACACACACACACACACACACACACACACACACACACACACACACACACACACACACCTAGCATAGCTTAGTCCTGGTAACCAGTGATTATATTCCAGTCTGATAAAATAGCAGGGTAATGACATCTTTAATAAGTGTATTTAATTTCCTGTACATAACATGCTTCTATGTGCTGTCATTATAGTCGCAAGAGGTGTGAGTATACTGTATGGGAGACCTGGGTAAACATGGGTAGTACCACAATATTTTCTCTTTTGATTTGTTTCATACATGGGTAGTATCCCAGGTTATATGCAGTCACACTTGCATGTTACACCAGCTACAGTGTGCTGGTTGGCAGAAATAGTTTAACATCTAGTATCATTATGTTAGTACTTTTAACAGTGGTTTTTCAAGTAAGAGTAGATTGCAGATTGTAGTACTGGAACCATACACCCCTGCATGCAAAGCTGTACTCTGAGTACTGAGTATCTTGTTCATGGTGTTTGAGCTGTATGTTTATATGTATCACCTATTGGATATTGATCTGATATGTTGATATTAACTGTAGACTACTATGTTTTTTGGACATGTCATTGAGGACTATTGTCATGTAGTAATGACATACCTTTCAATTTTAGACACGTATCTTTCACAGCATTCATTCTAATGCATAACCTGTTGGCTATCTACTTTCTCTTTGTCCTCTGCACAGAAGTGCAGATGTCAGGTGTTGCTACGGCCATACCACTATGTAGGTGCATACATTGTATTGTGCTGTGGGCCTGTGGACATTGTTATAGAAAAAAAATAATAATAAAAAAATAAAAGCAGGGTGGCCTCACCCCCCCCATTCCCCTTTTCTTCAATAAACTAATTCAGCGCTTGTTGAAGTATAGAACAAGTGAAAAAAAGTGAGACTGGTCAATCTGTTTACAAATTATGTCAACAGACCAAGTGAAATAAACGGCAGCTGACGTTCACTAAAACCAACCAAACCTAAGGAAAACATAAAGTTGTACTGCAGAAAAAAAACTTCAGAGAATTCTTACTTCATATAAACTGGAGATTGTGTAGGTTTGATGATAGTTGTCTGATATCGGCAAACTCAACTAAACAGATTTCCTAATGAACGAGTAATGCATAGTGCGAGGCAACATAAGTCGAGCACAAACTTAAAAATGTCAGTTTATAATTCAGAATCATGCTGCCAGATTATTGCATGGCGGTCGAGTGAATTTAAAGACATGCAGGTAGGTGCGTGCATGTGTAGGTGTGCCTTCCCTGAAGGTTGGGCTCCGGGCTGGCAACTTGACACCATAAAAACTCATTGCCTATCATTAGCAGACAGGAGTTCTGCTGTGATGACCCCTAACCGGGAAAAGCCGAATGTTTTTATTAAGCCTAGAAGAGTGACATACTGGGAGTATTCCTACATCCTGTGTGGCTCCACTATATGCCTCATACGTGCTTCTTGAATGAGAGAGGAGGGGAAGAGTATAATCTCCCTAATATAAACTGGCTGCATTTTATGTTCATTAGCAGGAAAGTTTGCAAAATATCTTGTATTAATGCTGCTTACTATTTAGCAGTAGCTGGAATAAATGCAGAGCATGGGACAAATCCATATAAAAATGCTTTGAGTATGCTGTGTATATCTGGTTCTTCCAACATAGTTAGTGACATGATTGCTTTCACCTACTCTATCCTGCCCTCAGTTTAAATAGATTGCCAAACATTTCTAGATTATCAAGGACTTATGCCACATTTATTTACATGATCCAAAGATCTTCAAAAAATAAGATACATGTCTTTTCATCAGATGCTTGTTAGTGTTGTATTAGGCATAGCATAAATAAGTGCTTTACTGTGGTGCAGTGCAGAAGGTATTAAGTTTAAAACTCAAGGACATGACAACAGGTTGAAAGGCAAGTGGAGAGTTTGCATTAGGAGAAACGGCAATGTACATATTTCCTAACTTCTTGGTACAGAGGGATAAACCCCCGACTACAGCCCTGATGACTTGAGTTCAAGTGGAGGCTTCTATACTGGGCCTAGTACGGTTGGATAGTAGTGAACAGTCAGAGCAAATTCACCCATCCAGGGGAAAGAGGGTGGTTCAGGTCTAGCATTACATCACCAGCATGTTGGGGCTTACAGGCAATGAAAGACTAGATTGGGGGGCATGAGACTAGTACAGCCAAGTCAGTGAGTGTAGCCCTCATTAGCATGTATGTGGAAGAACACATACCCTAATAGTGACAAAAGTGTCCATGTCATTCTCACAGGGGTGGGATTAGGGTCATTAAAATGCTCTCATGGCCATTATTTGATGCAGGTGAGTGCATGACAGCTTCTCTGTCAGCTCTCACCTCTGTGCTGAGGACTCCTTACTGACAGAGGAACAAATGGATTTAACACTGATTAAGACTGATTGGGAGAGGGAATTGTTGGCAGGCATGCGAGGATGAAGTATCCAGACAAATGCAGTGGAAAACATGATAGCAGGATATGAAAGACTATGATCAGGGACAGGACAAATGTGATTGATGGCAGAAGGTTTAAATTCTTATAAACTGTGAGAAGATTAGTAAGTGGGAGTTTATCTTAAAAGAACTATACTTGTGGGTAGTGAGGTGGGAGGGGGTTTGTGTTGCTTTTGCAGCAGTGTTTCTACTTTTCTTCTCACAGTGCATCCTGACTGTGAATGGGGGGCTTTGCTGTGCCATTAACACACTATATGAATTTTTACATTTGCTTTTATGTGGCCCAGCACCTGAAAGATCCAGCCTGCAGAGTGTTAGCTATGCAATGCAAAACAAGAGGCTTCATGAAGTTAAAGAACTGTGTTTACCTAGACTTAAATACTACAACATCTTCTTTATATTTCCTTCTATTAATTAATGAAACTGTCAGATCCATTTTTTTTAAACTGCGTAGTATGAAAAGTAATTTCATATTTTTTATGCAAATGCTTTTTAAGCAGAAATCTGTATTTTATTAGGCCAGCTTACTGGTATGGAGACAGGGTGGTCGTCTGTGCTACTGGTCAGCTGAGTTTGATTAGTGGCTTGTGAGCCAGATATCAGCTAGAGTATTCATTTGAGCTACTGAGTTTTTGTCAATGAAAGTTTCAACTTCAAGAGTACATCACCAAAATATTATTTGACTCTATTTGTATTTACATTTTCTTAAAAAAATGAAAACATGTGGAGCTCATAATAAATGAGGGGGTGCATCCACTTACAATACTGTTGTATTGTACAGTATTCATTCTTGTTTTGTGGTTTTTATATGTGCTGTCATTCATGCATTGCTGAATGTGTCAGCATGTATCCATTTGTCGGGAGTGGAAGAAAATAGTGGTTCACAGTATGCTTCGTCACTTTTGGCGAAACCTGCTTTGGGGTGACCCATAACAGTGGCTGGGAGGCAGTTCCTAAGCAATGTGCTGTCAGAGCAGTACATGACAGGAATCCTAGTAGGGTGACATGGAAAGACAGAGCAAGCCTGCATTCTGTTTGGCTCTATTTTACATCACATGCATGCTTCCAGAATGAGAGAGGAGAGAGAAAAGAGTCTATAGTTTAGCTGCCCTGTGTTAGTTGCCTGCATGGCTTTTGTGTGAGGGCTGTGCTGGGATTAAATGAAGCATATTAAAAATCTTTAAGCAAAACATATGTGTTCAGTTTTGCAAATATAGGCTCATTATGCTTACAAATTGAATATATTTGTCTGAAATGTGCAGCATAATACTATATCATGAATGTGACAGTTATTTTTTTGTTTAATTCTAGTAAACAGTGGTTTATATTCCAAAAGTAATTTAGCTGGAATACTACCACTAACCTCATGCTTCGTTGTCTGACCTTAAAATATTACAACCTTAATATGCATTTATATGATGTCGATCACATGACACTGCAGCTTGTTTTATCACAGGTGCTGTACTTTGTTCTGAGATGCAGGACTCCGAGAAGACATATTTTCATTTTTCTGCCTGTTTGTGTGATCTTGGAGGTAACATATATAGAAATTAGTGGTGCTGCGGCTAAGGATACAGGGGGCACAGCTTCCCTGCAAAATTGATTATTTTGTTATGTTTTGTACATTTTTTACTGTTGTGATGTTGCTGACATTAGATATTAAAATTAATGACAGATTGCTCATAGGTGCACAGGCTCACAGGATGATACTAGGCTATTGGCTCGGAGGCCCTTATAAGCCTAGCCAGGAATTTCACACATGTTCCTAAAAAGTCAGCACCTGTTTTCCCTGTCCAGCAGGGACACAGGTTGATCCCATTGTGTCTCAGATAAGGGAGAGGTGATATTTCAAAACAGATCTGATTTGACAGTCCATGTGCAGAAACTTACTTTGGGTTGGAGTTGACAAATTCATTTAGCTTGTTTATGATAGATGTCCAAAACAGAAAAATATAAAACACACAGGACACAAGCCTGTGCTGAATACTTGTAGATGCAAGCTAGATAAATAATCCTATGAGTTATTTCAGGCCAAATATAAAATGTCATTTTATCTTCACTACAGCTCAGCCTGCTTAGTAATAAGTCAGATTTGGAGCCTCAAGAAAATATTTTCCTAAATCCCAAAACATGCAAGAAAAAGAGTGGCATGATGGAGGTGAAAGGTCATACAGTTCTGCAGCACAGATAGTGCTGGAAGCAGAGCTAAAACAAGTTATGGTTAGAGGGTGGGCGGGACACTTGTGTCTCGGGTGACCATGGAAAACGTATAATTTTTGCTGTGAGAGCACCTTTTTCATCTGCATAGAATAAACAAGTCATTTACTTTAACACAAGAGCTGTAATTGGTTGCTATGCAACACACATGCATAGCTTTCTTGCTGTCTTTTTCTTTCTCTTCTCTCTGTCACGCACATACAAGTAAGCAGTCAAATCGCTCAGATAGCTAGAGTATTATTTCGTGATGTGCTTGTATAGGCTTTCGTGTCAATCACGCAGACATTTCATATCAGTTTAGACTTGTCAATCAGTTGTAGAAGTTGAGCAGGGATTCTGTTATATCAATGTCTAATTTATCAAAGATGCTAAAGAACATGCCTAAAGAACTGAAATAAAGCACAAACAGCTATAATAATAATAATAATAACAACCATAACGTATTCCCAGGGCTATGCTTTATGCCACTTTACACCCCCAGGGATCAATTAGCTAAAACATTCACATAACATCAGCTCATTCTGTGTCTTGTAATTCTTACATGCTAGCAGATGCACAAGTCACTTACTCTGAAACAATACTTTCTGATAATTCATTTGTAGCATTTTTTATTATTTATGAAGCTGATCAAGGGCTACTGTATTAGAAATGTGTTAGAACATGTGAACTATTGATATAAAACAAGCAGCACAGGTTTGTCTTGTATGTGATAAGTTTATTTTTATTTTATTAATGTGTAAACTGGGTAAGGTACCATATGTATTAAACATCTTCATGACATATATAAGAAAAAAAATCATGTTATATAATCTACCATAACTGCTCTCAGTTAAAAGCCAAAACAAAACAAAGGCTAGTATGTTATTATTACAGCAACACTTTTTGACCTTTAATCTTAAAACAAGCCAGCAAATGAGGAAAGCAGTATTATAAAATAAGGAATAAAACAAGATTTCAACATATGATTAAAGTCAAGCATTCCAGTGTAACAGCCCTTTTGTACATAAATCATACCACCTGACAATACCAGATGATGCCAGATGATACAGTGGTAAATAGCTATATCACATGACAACCAGAAGGTACATTGTTAAATGGTTGTACCACATGATAACTGCAGATGATGCATTAGGAAATAGCTGTACCACATGCCAACATAAGATGAAACATTGGTAAATAGCTATAAAACATGACAACAATGGATGATACATTGCCAAATGGGTGTACCACATTATAAATACATATGATACATTAGAAAATGACCCTTCTACATGACAACACCAGATGATATGTTGGTAAATAGCTGTACCACATGACAATATCAGATGACATGTTTGTAAATGGCTACATAGTATGACAACACCAAATGTTACACCGGTAAATGGCTGGACTACATGACAACACCAGATGATATGTTGGTAGATGGCTGTACCACAAAACAATATCAGATGAGATGTTGGTTGATGGCTGGACCACATGACAATACTAGATGATATGTTGTTAGATGCCTATATCACTGCGACATCAGATGGTATGTTGGTAAATGACTGTGCAACGTAACTGTACCAGATGATACACGTAAATGACAATACCATATTACAGTTTCAGATGATACATTGGTGAATGACTGGGTTTACTATCAAATAGTCGACATTCAAAATAAATTCCTACCTGAAATATTGATGCACATGTTCAAACTGGAATGTCAAAAAGATGATAATGTCGCAAACATACTTCTTTAAGTGAATTCGACCTTTCTCGACATCTGTAGACTGCAGTCAGACACTGCATATTACATGACGTAACTATTATGGGCTGCGATCCTCACACCCCCGCATATTACATATTCCAACTCCGAGATCGCACTACAGTGGGGAAATGGACAAATTTCCTGCTCTGCACTGCACTGCGATCTCTTGTCATAAGATCAACCACATATGTGCGAATGCACAGTGCATTTTCTGAACCAGGACTCGCACAAATGAAGGTTCAACAAAACAGATTCAGTCAACCAAATTTCGACATCCCATGGTCATCGAACCTTCACTTGCAATTTTGATGGTAAACCAAATGGCCATATGACATGACAGCAGTAAATGATGCATTAGTAAATGGATGTGTGTTCTGACAATAGAAGATGACTCATTGGTAAATGACAATACCATTTGACAACTACAGATGATACATTAATAAATGGCTGTACTGCATGACAACATCAGATATGTTGATAAATGGCAGTGCCACATTATAAAACCAGATGATTTGTTAGTAGAAGACTGTATTAGTAGAAGACTGTAGCATGTGGCATCACTGTGTGATACACTGGTAAATGGCTGTATCATCTAACACCATATGATGTATTGGTAAATGGCTGTACCACAAGAGAACACTAATTACAGAACCACTGGAAAACACTAGATGAAACATTAGTAAAATGCTTCCCATTAAAAGTGTGGGATCTGTATTTGTGAGTCCCAGAAGTCCAGAACATAGTGTGCACTGACTGCTGTGTGGTGCAGAGTGGTGAAGCACTGATGACTTTAACACTGGAGGAGAAAACATTGGTTGAGGAAGGAATGACAATGCAAAATCTACTCAGTTGTTTCAGTGAAGAAGTGTATGGGGATATATTTGGGGTATGCCTGTGGCCGTGGGTTCTGAAAAAAAAAACAGGAGCTGTTGACAAGGGGCAGAAGATGGAATGTGTGGTGGGTGGGCAAAAAGGGAAGCCGAGTAGGCAGGGATGACTTCATTATTGTGCTATTGTCTTCTTATTCACCACATATTAGCTAACATACTTGGGAAAGTTAAAAGCCTAAAGTAAATCCACTAGCCCAGTATATATTTTTATTTATTTTTTATCTATTTTTTTTTTGACTAGGTTTTTTCCCACTAGGCTAGTAGACTCTTTTGAAGGAGACACAAGGTAATATTTATACTACTTGGGGAAATTTGGCCGGGAGACTAGGAAACTTACTTTAGTTGTTTTGCTTCCATTTTGTGTTGCAGCGGGCCATAGGGTGGCTGCAACATGGAGGTAAAAGAGGATTTAACATTAAAGAATCTTCTGAAGGGTATTGTTCTTTCTGTGCATGCTTTACAAATTGCTTGTTTATCTGATGGTGGATTTCCTGATGACAAATATGAACATATAATAAATGAAGCTGAACTGTTGGATCAAAATGCTTCTAGGAGTCAAACAATGGAAAAAGTTTAAGTAAATATTGTGGGAAGAAATATCCAGGGAATTGTTATGGCTAGGCTTGTATAGGCCCTAGGGCCGATAGCCTAGTACCAACCTATGAACAGGAAGGGCTTCAGAATACAGTGACGTCAAATATAAGTCCTTGCAGTGATGAACATTCTGACTTGCTGCATGATGTGACTCTAACAAGTGATATACCTCCATTTACATATACTGCTATTGTCACTTCTAACACTGATAAAATGTATGCATCCTGCTGTTATTTCTTCTCTTTTCCCTCTGGTATGAGTGCAAAGGAATAACACTATTCCATTTGACAGGCATTATGTTTGGGATGAACTGATTCGCCTTTGGGGATTGATGCTAAAGACTTTTAGGCTTTGCTCTCTCTCTCTCTCTCTCTCTCTCTATATATATATATATATATATATATATATATATATAGTAGGAAAGCACAACTTTTGCAATATTACTTTTGACCATTCTGTTGTTGCTTTAACTTTTTTGGACAGATATGATTTAAACAAAATATGTTTTCTATGGATTAATTATGTTTTTCAAGGACTGAATGTTTCAAATAAACATTAACATTTTCTACAGTTTCAGACTACAGATGTTACTGAAATTGATTTAAAATGATATTTTGATAAGTGTTGGAAGATGGTATTTGAAGTTAAAAAAAAGGTTTGATGCTAGCCATACTTGGGTGGGAGGTTGGGAACTTGTAACTGCTGCTCATGATGCTATTCATTACATGCCCGGTGCTGTTAATATTGTTAGCAAGAAAGATTATGTGCAATACCGGGGGACAATGGAAAACATTTTTTGTGGTTCCTGTGCTCATCTTATCAATGGTTGTGGCAAGTGGAGACGTTTATAGTGTGGTGACTTTGGTCTTACTCAAAAGAACTGTGTTATGACATGCAGGAAAAGTAAAGAAGTGTCCATTTTTGGTTTTGAGTGTCCACAAATTATTGCTGTTGAAGCGCAAGATTCTTCATTACAGATTTCTTTTCTTCCTAATGCTGTTGTGCATGTATATGAACATGTCTGTTCATAGGTTCATAGGTTTATACTAGACTATCTGCCCTAAGGCATTTATAAGCCTAGCCCAAATTTTTGTGGCTTACGCCACCCCTTATATGAAAAAATACTGTGCCCATTAGTTTGTTGTGCCTCTGTCCAGCAGTGACACAGAGATGATTCCTGGGGTAAACCTACGATCTCCCATCCACAGGTCAAGATTTCTCTTGAACAGAGCCAGCGAAGTGCTCTGCCTCACATGGACCGGGATTTTATTCCACAGCATAGGGAGTCTCTGAGTGATAAATCTATCCCTCCAGCACATCCTATTTATATCCGTGCTAAGGTTTAAGTCGCTTGCTCTAGTGGTTTTGGTGGGTTTGGATTTTTTGAGGTGGAGCATGTCCATTAATTCCGGGTTGGACATGCCTTGTATGTCAGGCACATGTCACCTCTGAGCAGACGGTATGCGACTGAATAGACCTGGAGTTTCTTCAATCTGGCAGCATATGACAGATTTTGGAGTCCCTTTATCCTTTTGGTGAGGAACTTTTGGGGTCTCTCCAATTGCTGCAGATGTCGGGTGAGATACATCCCGAATGGGGCATTGTACTCGATCATTGGTCTGATAAGTGAAGAGTACAGGGGAACAATGACCTTACTAGATCTGGATGTGAATCCCTTCATGATCAGGTGGGCAATGTAGAAGGTCTTTCTAACCACTTTAGCAATGTGAGTGTCAAAAGAAAGGCCACTGTCAATCTGGGTCCCCAGGTCCTCGATAACCTCTTCTGTGCTTAGTGGATTGCCACCTATATGGTAGCTTGGGGTTACCTTGTTTTTCCCGAAGGGTATGACTATACATTTTTTAGCGTTTAACTTCAGGCCATGGCTCTGGCACCAGCTATCTGTTTCTGTGAGTCCCTTCTGAAGGATATCCGTGTCCAATGCACTTTCCACTATGGCGCCCAGTTTGCAGTCGTCTGCAAACTTTGTCAGCCAAAGTCCTCCCATGTTGGCCTGTACTTCTGAGAAGTAGATGCCGAGCAATAGGGGGCCAAGGACCGAGCCCTGTGGGACACCACTTGTGACCGGCTTGGAGTCTGACATAGCGCCAGCAACTCTAACCCTGTGGGTTCTGTCCTTAAGCCAGTTTGCAACCCATCTTGTGACATATGGGTTTACATTTAAGCTGGTAAGTTTTTCTACAATACCCGAGTGGGGTATTGTGTCAAAAGCCTTTGCAAGGTCAAGGTAGGCTGTATGGACTGCCTTTCCCTCATCAATGGCCTTGGTGACTGTTTCGAAGAAGTCGACCAAGTTCAAAAGGCATGATCTTCCCTTGACAAAGCCAAACTGGGTCGGGTCCAATGTCTGCAAGTCCCCTATATCTTTGTTTATGAGCTCCATTATTATCCTCTCCATAGCTTTGCAGACTAGACTTGTTAAGTTTATGGGGCGGTAATTACCAGGGTCCGTAGAGGCACCGCCTTTGTGGAGTGGGACCACAGTTGCCGTACGCCACTCCTTGGGCACGTATCTTGTGGTAAGGCTGAGATTAAACAGCTGCCTTATGTGCAGGTTTAATTCCTCATTTAGCTCGTGTAGCACACAGCCGGCGACACCATCCGGTCCCATTAATGCTGTGTTTTTAGCTTTAGAGAGAGCAGCTTTCACCTGCGCATTTGAGATGTCTGGGAGGCTACACTCCGCTGGGATAGTTATCTCTCCTTTAGGGGAGAGGGTGAAGTTTGCACTGAACCTGTCTGCCAGTATGTTGGCAATGTCTGTGGGTTCAGTGATTTTTGTATCATTTTGGACTAATTCTGAGCATATCTGTGAGTTTCCACCCAGGTTCCTAACATAGCTGAAAAAGGCCTTATAATTGTCCTTTGAATCCATGGCAATTTTTCTCTCAAAATTGGCCTTAGTTGATTTTATGAGTGCTCGTATTTTTTACTAATAATGATCAGGGGTGACTTCCCTTTTATGGATTTTGTTCTATCATGTAATAGCTTTCTCCTCTTATTGTAAAGTTTGTTAATGGCTGGGGTCCACCAGACTGGACGTTTGCCCTTTGTGGAAAGAGTCTTGGTTTTATTTGGGATTGCCTGATCCATGCAGTCCTGGAGGTGTTCATAGAAGGCATTTGTAAGGGATTCCGCAGCTTGGGTTGTGGTTTCCACTGGCTCAGGGGCCTTGAAGGATACCACACCAGTCTTGAGTAGTGTGAAGTTTGCTTTAGAGAAGTTCTTCACTGTGGTCTTTTGTTTGGGGTGGGGGCGGGATGTGGATTTCCAGTGAGATTAGTTTATGATCAGATCTCACCAATGAGGGATATACTTCTGGTGTGGAGCATTTTGTCCCCATGTTTGTGATAATGAGATCTAGTATATTTTCTCCTCTCGTGGGAACAGTGACTAGCTGTTCCATGGCATTTGAATTTATGAACTCCAGGAACCGTTGGGCTAGAAAGTTAGGGCTTGAGTAATGTTCCCAGTCTATATTCGGGTAGTTGAAGTCACCCAATATGATGGTGTTTAGAGATACATTTATACCCTCCAGTGTCTTCAGGAAGGCTGTGTGGAGTTCCTGAGTTTGAGAGGGTGGCCTGTAGCATGCTACAATTTATAGAGCAGTTTTGCCTATGGTTAGTTGCACCTGGATGGTTTCCGAAGCTTCGTGCATTGCCACCAACCTGGAGGTGTGGGTATCCTTTATGAATATGGATACACCCCCTCCTTTTGTGGTGTGGTCCGGGTTTTGGGGCCGGAACGCATGATATGAGGTAAAACCTAATAGTGCCGGGGTTCTCTCAGGAGCCTTGAACCAGCTTTCAGTTACAGCACAGACATCGATGTTCTCCATACTGAGAAGGGCCTCGAGTGCGTGCATTTTGAGATTTAGACTTCTGGCATTGAGCAGCATTACCCTCAGTTTCTTCCCATTTTTGTTTTCTAGGGTGGTAGGTTTAGAATTTGAGCCTTGCCTAAAAAAGGCACTATGGGGGTGGCAAGAGCCTTAGCCAATATCCGGAATCCCAGGGGTGACAGGTGCAAGCCGTCCCTTGCGAAGCAGCGTGGCTTGTCAAGCATGTCATCCCAGGCAGACAGACACTGGATCCCCTTTGAATGACACCAGACATTAAGCCAATTGTTAAAGCTGATCATCTTGTCTCTATATTGTGGCATCATTCTTAGTTAGTTGTGAGTAACCAATTCATTGGTTAGTAGTGAGGATTGAAAACAACCTGGAATCTATAAAGCAGATCAATGAATCTCTGATGATGATGGCAGTAAACCTGATGTAGCTGTTAGTGACACTATGGAGGCTGTTGCAACTGATGCACATGATTCTAAATCAGCAACCATTGGAAAGAGAGTTAAAAAGAGGAAGTTAAAACAAGGAGCCAAAAATTCTATTAAAAAGGGGAAGGGATGAAGCTGTTACATATAGTCTTAATGTTAATAATATTATAAATGAAACCAGATGCATCATTATAATCTATTTACTGGATGTTAGGAAGTTAACTGAGTTATACCGAGAACAAATGGAATTTTGGGGGGAGACCAAGTTTTTTAACTTTTTGAGAAGCTTAGCATGTTGGCATTGCTATATCACATAACCCTCATTATCATTTACTGGATTTTGTTATGATTTTAAGGAGAATTACTTTTTCTTGAATATTATATTTTTATAATTATATTTTGATGTACCCCTACAAATTTAGCAGATAGAGATGAAGATTTTCAAAAACTGAAATTTTATATTACTATAAATAAGGATATTATATTATCAAGAGACGTTAATTGCTGCTTTATAAGTAAATCAACTAAACAAAAGTGTGCTATATGTCTTATGAAAGAGTTTTTTCCTATTTCTCAATTAACTTTAAATCCTTTTAAATCCTTTTAAAGGTAATACATATAAAAGAGGTCTGGCTACTGAAATGTTTATTTTATTTGCTTCTTCAGAAGGAATTATTTTATCTATATTTGATTTGTTAACATTATCTTTTACTGATCATGATGCTTATTCTCTGTTAGTGTGAATACATGTTTCATAGTGGAAAGCAAAGCATGGCAAAGGTAAATGGATGGGTTTTGGAATGGATGTTTGGAAAATTGAAGAAAATATTTTTTGGAATTAACATCTTACCAGGGCTGCCTTTTGTACATCCAAAACAGCATGGTGGATTGTTTTTAAGTAGAAATATACATTATTATTGACAAAAGTGCAGTCTTTTTTTTGCATCAAACTAAAACTAATTTAGAGTATGCTTTTATAGGTTCATAGGATGTTATTAGGGTATTGACCCGGGGGTCTTTACAAGCCTAGCCGTTAAATCCCAATATAATACTAGATGAGAGATATTGTCTATGCCCAAGGCTTTTCTAGCAAGGATTACCCATGTCCAGGAGAGAAGCTGGGGCAATCCCCTGCAGAAATTTACAGCTTCTCATCCAGTCATCCAGGTTGTGATTAAACAGGGTCACAGAGGTGCTCTGTTTGATATGTATTGGAAGCCTATTCCAGAGGAGTGGCAACCTCTGAGAGACATATCTGTCTCTCCAGCAGGTCCTGTTTATGTCACAGGCTAGATTGAGGTCCCTGAAACATGTGACTCTAGCCCCTTTTGACTTACACATGTGCAGCATTTCCATTAGATTTGGGTCAGAGATAGTCCTGTAAACCAGTCATAAGTCACCTGTAAGTAGTCTAAATGCTACTGAGTACAGTGATAGCGACTTCAGTCTGTCCATACAATACATGTGCTGAAGACCCTGAATTTTCTTAGTTAGAAATCTCTGAGGTCTCCCACGTTGCTGCAGGTGTCTGGTTCAGTACATATCAAAGGAAGCATTATATTCAATAATAGACCTGATGAGAAATGAGTACAGGGGAGTTATAACCTCTTTTGCTCTTAAGGCAATGCCTTTGCTAATCAGGTGAGCAATGTAGAATGCCTTCCTCACCACAGTAGACAAATGTTGGTCAAAGTTGTGGTCACAGTTAACTTGTATTCCAAGGTCTCTCACTACTGAATTGGTACTTAGGGTATTATTGTTTATTTTATAATCAGCAGGTACATTGTTTTTACCGACGGGAATGATGATACATTTTTTAACATTTAGTTTAAGACCATGACTTTGGCACCAATCATTGACCTATATAAGCCCCTTTTGAAGTACTCTGACATTGGTAAGGGATGTAATGATAGCATCTAATTTGCAGTCATTCACAAACTTGATTAGCCACAGCCCCTCCATTTTGGCCTGGACTTCCAAGAAGTATATGCTAAACAAGAGGGGACCCAGCACTGATTGTGGGACCCCACTGGTGACAGGTCTGCTGTAGAGGTAAAATCTCCCACCTTGAGTGTAGTTGAGCTATGAGCCAGTTTGCAACCCACCTAACAACATAGGGGTTGATATTTAACTGGGTTAGTTTGTCAATGATGCCTGAATGTGGGATAGTGTCAAAGGCCTTGGCCAAGTCAAGATAGGCTGTGTGCATGGCTTTACCCTAATCTATGAATTTGGTTACATTCTTGAAGAAGTCCACCAGGTTTAGCAGGCATGACCTGCCCTTGACAATACCAAACTGGGATGGATCCAGGGGTTGGAGGTCACCTATATCATTATTTGAGGTCCATGATGATTCATCCCATTGCCTTACAGATGAGGCTGGTTAAACGTATGGGTCTGTAGTTACCCATGTTTGTTGCTGAGCCACCCCTGTGGAGAGGGATAACAGTTGCTGTTTTACATTCGGCAGGAACAAAGACAGAACTCAGGCTGTGGCTGAATAGAGTGCCTAATGGATTAGCTAGCTCTTTTTTTAGAACATTAAGAACACAGCTCGAATGCCATCCATCTGGTCCCATGGAGGCTGTGTTCTTAGCCTTGGAGAGAGTATTGATGACTGCTCTTTGAGATGCAGGGAGGAGGAGATGATGAAGACATGGTTTGTAGTATGCTTGGGGGAGACGTGGGGTTGAAATTTTCACCAAACCTGTCTGCTAGTGGGTTTGCAATTTCCACAGGGTCAGTGTGTGTGATGCCTTCCACAGCTAGTTCAGCACACATCTGTATCCTACCTTTTAGGTTGTAGACATAGCTGAAGAAAGCCTTATTGTTATCCTTGGCTGTGGTTCCTAAATTGTAATCATAGTTGCTCTTTGAAGATTTTATGAGTTGTCTTATTTGCTTGTTGAGGCTGAGGAGGGTGCTCTTCCAGTTCTGGGTTCTCACTTTTGTAATTTTAGACAGCAGCTTCTTTCACTTATTGTATAATTTATTAATTCTAGACATCCACCAGGATGGTTTGTTTTTTCTTGATGATCTTGCTTTAATATTATCCAATATGGCTTATTTTTATACATTTGTATAGATGTTTATACAAGGCATCAGTGTATACCTTAGTGTAGCCGTTAATGCCATCTGTGGAAACTGGAGCTTGGAAGTTGATTATACCTTCCCTTAGGAGGGTGTAGTTAGCGTTGGTGAAGTTTTTTAGCCTGACTTCTTTGGGGAGTTATGGTGGTATTGCTGATTCAGAAATGACTGATTTATGGTTGGATTTAACTAGTGCAGGCCCTACACTTGAGGCTTTACATCAGCTATGGAATACTGAAGCCCCTTGTGGGGTGGTGCACTGTTTGTTCCAGGACATTTGAGTTAACAGAGTCCAGAAACTTTTATGCAAGTGTGTTTGGGCTCATATAAGTTTCCCAATTAATGGAAGGATAATGGAAGTCACCCATGACTAGGGTGTTAGGTTGTACCTTAATTGTCCCAAGTAGGTCTAAATAAGCTGTATAGGAATCTTGGTTCATGGAGGTGGACCTGTAACTGATGATGACCTGAAAGGGGGAGGGTCTTACCCACAGTAATTTGGACTTGGAGTAGCTCCTTAGAGTTTTATTGTCTAACCAGTCTAGAGGTATAATTATCTTTAATGAAGATAGATATTTCACCTCCTTTGGTTCTCACACCTTCAGTTTGCAGTCTGAAAGTGTGGAAGGCATTGATGCCTTGCAAGGTCGAGGTACTTTTTGTGGCCTTGAGCCAGGTTTTTGCGACTGCACAACATCTTCCAGCAAGAGGAGTGCTTCCAGAGATTGCAGTTTCTGACTTAAACTCTGTTTAGCAGCATGATCCTTAGTTTCTTTGTGTTTGATATTTTCACACTGGAAATTTTGTTGTTGTGGCCTTGACTAAAAAAAGGCATTATGGGGGAGGCAAGTGCTTTAGCCAGCAACCGGAAGCCTAGAGTTGCCAAGTGAAGACTATCTCTGACAAAGCAGTGTGGCCTATCCACCATGTTGTCCTAGGCTGACAGGAACTGGATCCCCTTAGAATGACACCTGAAACTAAGCCAATTATTGAAGTCAAGCATTTTATGTTTAGATTGTGGTAACACTTTAGGTGAGGATAAAATGCTGCTAAAAGCTAAGGAAATACCCACCTTGGACACATATCCAAAGAGCTCAATCATTTTTCTCTTCATATAGTCCAGAGAGGAACATCTCAAGTCATTCACACCAACATGAACTATGATGGAGTCATAACGGTACTTGTTGTTGAGAGACTTGAGTGCATGTGAGATCTGGTAAATCCTTGCACCTTGCAGCTGACCATAACCTTCTCCTTGTTCAACCTGGTGATTGGGGCATCTGTATGTCTCACTGTAGAGTCACTTATAACTAAAACATTTGGAATAATTGTGCATTGCCTAAGGGCTTATTTGGTGAGATACAGGGGCTAGTGTTTTTATGTGCATTGGGTGTTTTATGTGTTATGCTAGGTGTAGCATGTTTGTGTTTTGGAGGTCTCTGATGTTTAGGTAGGTTTCTGGAGAGTACCTCTGCATATGAAGGTTTATAAGTTGGGTGCATATTATGAATAGGACTCATGGTTTTTGAGCTGACAACCTGTTTAGTGTTGCTGTTCTGGGTGCGAGAGAGCAGTGATTCCAGTGTAGGAGCATCTCTCGCAAATTGTACTTGAGTGATTTAGGAGTAAGGGGTTATCAGTGTACATGAAGCAGTTGCTACGCTGCCACAAAAAACTCATGTCCATCAGGCTGGCAGAAGAAATGGAGGGAAAATGATAGGACAGTCCATAATGCAAGGTTTGAACCTGATATCTCAGCAGATAAAGTGAAAAAGATGGGAATATCAGGCTGGGAGTTATTTTAGGACAACTAATCTATGGGGTATACAGTAGGAGGTCTATAAAAGAGGGGATCTTTAGGGTCTGATGTTGATAGGTAAGAGGTAAAATCTCTGCTATGTGGTTCACTGAATAGCTGAGAACTATTCGAGAATTGCTCTGCTACTTAGCAGTTGCTTTTACTGGAAAATACGTCTATTGGTGCTTTTGCATTTATAACCACAATGAGTTACCCACCTCTGCACGGTGTTGAGCAGTGGTGTGCTACATGCAAACAAGAGCAAAGCAGCTAATACAAAAGAAACAAATGAAAAAGTTCAAATTGTGCCCTGCACCAGTGAAATAACTCAAACCGAGCCCTGAACCAGAAACCTTCAATTAGATAGTCCTAATGTACGCTCCTGCCACAAGAGTACAGGAGTGCACTTTTTCTAAAAATAATATGAAATTGCCTCCACTATCTCATTTATGTACTAATAAATATAAACAGCCGTTAGAGAATCTTCTAACAAAATTGAATGTCTTTATCTACAGAAGTATGTTTTTTGTGGTAGTCCAGACAAGATTTTAAAATGACTACTTTGACAGATGATGGTGGGTCAATTTACATGCTAATCAGTCAGACATTATGTCTATTGCATCAAATTATAGTGATGACTTATACTTTCCTTTTGCTGTGTCATTGATGAACTATTATGTATCCAGGTTAGCTCAGGATGATCATTTATTTTTGGATAAACATATTACTTTAGAAGAACTTAATGCCGCAGTGTCTTCAAGTTCCTAAAGCTTCTTCAACAGGGCCAGATGGCATCCTATATACTTTTATACTTCTGTGGATGTTTCTTGGAAACAAGTTTTTCTTGCCGTATTAAATGAATGGCAACAAGCAGAACATTCAAGGCCCAATATTTGTAGACGTGTTACCCATTTTATATGTAAAAAAATGATAAGGCTGATTTTGGCAATTGGAAACATTGAATTATTTGCATTACAACATATTTTGGAAGATACTAGTTAGTAGACTAAGTAAAGTTATAGTTTCCAAATAATATGAAGGTGTCATGGTATTACAGGTAAAAATAGTAGAGATGTTTTATTAATAGTAAGAAAAGTTCTACATGCTACTAATTCTAGCATGTATAACTGTGCTTTTTTTAGTTTGTGATATATGTAATTCATATAATATTGTATCACATGATGCTCTTTGCAGCATCTTGTATAGTTGTAAGATGTTGCATATTATAAAAATGTTATGTCTGTCCTTTATTGACCAGGTTAATCCCACTAAGCTAGTAGCCTCTTTTCAGGGGAGACCTAAGGTGGTATTGATACTACTATGGGAAAATTTGGCCAGGGAATTGGAGGACTTCCCCTACTCCTTTTTGATAGTTGCTATGGTATATTTTACATCCACCTGAGCTAACACCAACTCAAGCAGATAGCATCTCATCTGAAGGACAACTCATTTAGGAGTATAGCAACCCCCTTATGCTGCACTGTAGAGTTAGTGTTCAATCTATCTGGTGTGGGAAAAGAACCCCAAGCCTTCTGCGGAAAAGGTGAGTGTGCTACCTGTTGTGTCACTAACACTGCAGGTTGTTGTTAGTCCTGTGTACAACCTATGGTTAATGGTTGGTTAGAACATAACATTTTAATTTAGAAAGGAGTAAAACAAAGCTGTCATTTAAGTAGTTTGTTATTTAATATAGTTTTGTCTTCTTTTCTGGAAGATTGTGTTGGATTATTTTCTAATGCTCAACTTGAAATATCTACAGATATTTAAATACCTATTTGTCTGTCTTCTGCAGATAATCTGAATATTGCTTTGATTTATTCTAACTTGATTTTTGCTTTTTATGATGCTTTAGTATCTGGCTGTCATGCTGTAGGTTTAACTTTTAATTTAGATAAATGTGGTGGCTACGAATTGTGCTACTGTAACTCTATAATTCCTATTACTAGTTCATCTATTACTATTTTAAGCGTGTCTTTTGTCTATAGTACATATTTTCAAGTCTTCTGGGATAACCTTCTTTATATTATCCATTTGTAATTATGTTGATAGATGACACATAAATTACCATTTTAAAAAAATATATGTTAACCATATAGCTCCAATTGCTTAGTTCATATGTTAATTGACTTTCCATATGAGATTTTTTGAACTTCTGTTTATATTTTAAAGGTGTTGTGTAAAATCCAATAAATTTCTATTTGAAAAAAAAAAAATATATATATATATATATATATATATATATATATTTATGTTCTACATACCATGGTATTAAGCAAAGTGACATATTTTGGCAGTGTTTATCCTTCAACTGTTGCAAAGGAAAAACTCCTGTTAGAAATATATTTTGAATTTTATGGTTAGTAGACTTAACCCTATAAAGCACAGTATTTTTACTGTCCTGTTGAGGGAGGTGGTTTAGGAGTTTTGAATCCTATGGTTTATTTAGCTTCATTTCCATTATATTTTATGCAAATTTGTAATAGACATACACATTTATCTCATTATCTAAATGCTTTATCTCATGCATGGGTCCCCTCAACGTATCTATGTTATGATCCCAATTATCCTTATTAGGGGAAATAGATAACTATTGACTATGAAATGAGTAAGGCCAATGTAAAACCAAATGGGATAGGTTATTTCAAGCACAAAAAGGAACATTGGCTAGTCTTAAAATGGTCTGCAAGAGCAGCTAGTCTAGTACTTACCTATGAACCTATGAACATTTCCTTGGAAATATTTTGTGGAATGTTTATGCTACTTGCTTGGAACTTTACTGTAGCAGAAAATGTAGGAGATGTGATCTTCCAGTTCTAAAAGAGTATGTTGAAAAGAGGTCTTGGCAAATCAGTATTGCTAATCATTTACCTTTTAGATGCTGGTGGCATATTTTAATCATGGATTATTATTTTTTGAAAGTCCTTAGGTATCCTTAAGTTATAAATCAAGTATTATAGAACAGCAACTTAGATTTAAGGCTGATTATGAATTGCATGATTTTCTTTGTTATTTATTGTTGGGGAAATTGCCTGTTAAAGGGTTTATGAAATGTAGAATTATGTTTCAGAGAATATGTGAGATTTGTATAGTTGAATAAACTATGGATCATGGAATACGTACTTGTCCAAGGGTTGTGATTACTGGGAGAGTTTTTTTAAATATACCATTGTTTTTTGAAATATATGATAAAAGAAGTCAGAATGCCCCTGGAATGAATATATATTTTTTAAAGAAAAAGACGGTAAACTTTTGGAAAAGTATAAAGACAGTTCAGGACTGTTGAAGTTAAAGAAGATGCTGCTGTTTTTTTTTTTTTTGAAAGAATTTTGAAAGAAATGTGTTAGGAGGGAAAAAAATGTAAAAAAAAATCAAATGAAAGAAATGCATGGAATGGGTGTTGTTGATGTAACATTGAAAGCTGAAAATGAACATGTTATGCATTCATTTTATTTATTTATTTAATTATTTATATTTGTTTAGTAGTGTAGTGCAATTCAGGCTCAGCTCAGAACTTTACCTAATATTGTTTTATTTCAAGCTGCAGAAGTATTTTAATATATTGAAGACAATTTAAAATTTGTTTTTCTGTGGTGATGCATCACAGTTAGTATGATAAAATGTGTTGCTAACCATGTGGTGAAAGGTGGCATTTTATATAAGCTTGTCAGGTACATACATACATGCATACAAATATTTCAAGCATGGGCATTAATGCCCTTCTAGCTTGCCAATATACCAAAACACTTGTTCCCATAATAGGTATCCAGGCTGTTCTTAGAAATATCTAAACTAGTACTTGCTTTACTGTAATTTGTTAGTCTGTTCCATACATCAGCTACTCTATCAGAAAACCAATTAATACACTTCTCATTCCTACAGAATCGTCTACATAGGTTGTCTGATGATTCTCTAGTACTTTTTGTTAACCCCAAACACTCCCAGAGGTGGTTGTCACTAAATGCCCTATATACCTGAATAAGATCTCCTCTTAGGTATCTGTAGAGACACTATACAAGTTCAGATATTTTAGTCTTTCATAATAACTTAAATTTTCACATCCATGGATACCCTTAGTATATTTCCATTGTACTCTTCCCAGTTTACTCATGCTTGTTTTCTTATAGGGTTTCCATACTGTTATTCCATACTCATGTTTGGGTCTAATGTAACTAACAAACAATGTATTTCTGATTTCTTAGACTTTATAGATCTTTTTATACAACATATAGTTCTATAACCATCATTAACCATTTGATTGATATGATTAGAAAAACTCATAGCTGAATCTACTTATATACCAAGGTCCTTAAATGACTCTACAGTTTCATTGACTATGTGCTGTATTAAATATTCACCTTTCAATTTATGCCTACCAAATCTCATATGCTTAGTTTTTGATGTATTTATTAGCATATTATTCTCCTGTGCCCAAATGCTTAATTTAGTCAAGTTATTTTGCAGACATACCTTATCTGTAACGCAGGTAATCAGTTTACCCAATTTCAGGTCATCTGCATATAGACTGTAGAACACCGCAGATAAAAAAGTTAGGTCTGAAAGATGCAATCTAAACATGTAAGAGCCTAGGACAGAGCCCTGTGGGACACCCTGACTGTAACCAAGGATTTTGCCTGTCCAGTTGCTGTATGATACTTACCTATTTGTAAGCCATGCAGCTATCCATCTTATCAAAAGTACATCAATACCTAGTTGTACTAATTTATCAAAGAGTGTTATGTGCATGACCCTGTAAATGTTGAAGTTAAATCTATATAAATTCCATCACAGCACAATTGTTCATTCATAGCTGTTATTATATTGTTATAGAACATCATGTTGCAGGTGATAATAGATCTGTTTTTAACATATGCATTCCGATATATGCTTTCAAGTCCCGACATATCCAGTTCTGACAATAACTTATCAAATATTACCTTCTCCATTATTTTTCCACAACATGAAAGTAGACTTAAGGGTCTATATGACACTGGGTTTGTCCTTCTCCCTTCTCTACTGTCAGATGGAATGTAGAAAGTATAAAAAGGGTACTTTAGGTTTGTGAAAAAGGATCAGTTAGGAAACAGAATAAAGAAAGAGAAAAGGAGATTGTGGATAATGAAGCCAAATGTATTGAAGAAGGAGTGGAAGAAAGGAAGCCTGAGGAACAGATAGAGAGACAACAGATGAAGGCTTAGAAAATATATTAATAAGATTGCAGAAAGAAGAGATAGTTACTGGAAATAAGTTTACCTATTATGAGAAGAACAGGAAACAGAAGAAGAAGAATAAATAGGAGAACAAGTAAGAAGGATGTTTAAGAAAAAAATCTTTTGGGGTAAGGATTGAGATTAGACAAAGAAAGTTAAATTATTTTCAATAAGAAAATAAAAGGATACATATTACTTTTATTTTTATGACTGTAAATAGTATGCAAAGTAAGGTAAGAAGGTTAAGTATTGGGGTAATGGTGTGATGAGCATAGTCAGGATATTATTTTATTATTTACACATCATATAAATCAGGGTAAAAGAAGGCACACAGGAAGGATGTGGGGTGGAAAAATAATACTGAACATTTGGTAGATAGAGGTGACAGTTTTGTGAAGGGTAAATAATGTGTGTACGCTGGATTTGATAGTTGTAGAACCTGGGAGAGCAATGATAATAAATTAGTCAGTAAGAGGAGAATATTAAAGGTTAATGTGTGTACATTCATCTACAATACAAAAGAAATGGAAAAGCTCTTTGAGGAGTTAATTCCATGTATGACTATCAATGGTTTGGTAATTATGTTTGGAGACTGGAATTGTGATATTATAAAGAAAAATGAAGGCTTTAGGAAATTAAATTAATGAATTAATAAAAATGAGACTGTTGTGTATGGGCAGGGGGCTATAAGAACAGAAATATATTATGTTTTTTTTCCAAAGAATTTGCGGAAGTTAAAATGTAGTTGTAGTAACTGATTTTGTTTTTGGTTCTCTTGGCTATTTGGCAGAATTTGGGGGAGAGTAATAGAATTATTAGAGAAGAAAAATGAATAATGACAAGTAATATAATATATTGTGGACTGTTTAAGTTAGAACTGGAGCAGTTATGGAAGGTTGTGTTACAATGAAAGATTTTATGCCTCTTGGAATGTGTAGTAGTTGATATACTAAAATAAAAAATACATAGAGAGAGGTGGAAAAGAGATAATAATGGTCAATAGAGCTGAGCATAGTCAGAACTGATAGATATTGAAGTATTTTTGGAAGAAATTATGTTTTTCTGAATTCTTGAGAATTGTATGAAAGAAACAGGATTATCATACAATTATACAGATAGCAGTATTATTTGACTGGGAGAAAAGAAAATGTTACTTCTTTTTGGTAAAATATGCTAATAATAATGAAGGCTTAATTAGAATTCAGAAAGATGACAAAGGATGTGAAAGTTTACTCAAAGGGAGATTATGGATAATTTATGTTGTGAAGAAAGGCAAAATTAGGGATACTGAGAGGGAAACAAAACGGATATGAAATGTTTGCAAAAATTAAATAGGATTCTTAGTATGATGGAATTGAATGAGGTATTGCATTTAGGTATAGACTGTATAGATAAATGAATGAAGAATGGAAGGCTTTGTTTTTGAAAGTACTGACTAGTTAGTTAGAGCAAGGCATTCAAAAAGCAGTACACCAAGAAGTGGGTAAAATAATTTGGAAAAGGGTGAAAGAAAGGATATAAACAACTGGTTGTTGTTAACCATAAATAATACTGATTATAAATTTTTTTATGATTTTTTTTTATTTTCTAATAAAATCATACACAAAAATAACATTTATAATAGACATTTCAAATATAAAAATAATTACATTGTACTCTGCTATCTACTAGTGATACAGCTGGCTAGCTGTTACATTTCTTTAATAACAATAACAGGTTTTGCCATTGTTTATGTTTAATTTTTTTATTTGATCTTATTGTATTAATATGAACTTCTCTTAGTCATATTACAATGGCTGAGTATATAAATTCAGTGAAATTTGGTAAGATTCTCTTTTCCAGTTCATTGCAATTATATTTCTTGCAAATGAACGTAAGGTCTACAGTAATGACTATTGTTTTGTTTTAATACATGAAGGAATTGGAACATTAGTGAGTAACTAGAGTTTCAGAAATTTCACATCTACCATTCTGCAATGCTTTCAAACAGTTTTTAAATTCATCCCAAAATTTCTTATTTTTCACATCTTCATCCTTTGAAGACTTTTTTCATTTCCAAAATATAGCTTCATCAGTATTATACATTTTAGACACCTTATAAGGCGTAATAAAACACTTTGTAAGTACTTGCATGTAAATAATAGAAAACATATGAAGAAGCAAATCCTACTGAAGTCAATATTAAAGCTTAACAAGTATCATTAACATCATTAAGATTGTATTGAGTAATGTAATTCCAATACTTATAATTATTTTTTATTTCCAATGTTATCTTAATTATCCAATAAAGTAGTGAAGTTATGTCTCTTTCCCAATTAATGGGTATTTAAAAATCAGGTTTATCTTTGTTTCTAAACTTGTCATAAATTTATGTATCAGTAAGCAATTGTTATGTGCTAAACTATAATTGCTCATGGTCATATAGTATATTGATAGACAATTAGAGCTATTTAAGAAACTAGATGAAAAACATAAGATTATTCTTCTTCTACTCTAACATTGGTTCAGTTATTTTACTTTCTTATAGTCCTTAAGTAAGAGCTTTTGGGAAAATAGTTAAAATATATATGTTTTTATTTATAAAGTTCTTAAAATATTTAATTGTTAAGTTAATATAATTTGAACTTGTTAAATTATTAGAAGAGCCATCAAAATATTTTACAACTCATAGCATTTTATTTTTTAGGATATTTAAAGAAGATAATGTAGGTTTCCGTTTAGAATTATGGATTATACATGTTCATGTATAAATTTCCATTCTGCTTCATACGAATTGCCTATCCAAAGTAAAAGAGTCAGAACAATTGCAGAATGACAATGTTGTGTCTTTTGGCTTTTCCCGGTTAGGGGTCGCCACAGCAGAACTCCGGTCCACTAATGATTGGCAGTAGATTATTGTCAGTCTGCAATTGTACTGTGGTGGTGGTGCTGCGGTAGCATTGTCGCCTCACAGTAAGACATTGACCTGTTCGATTCTCAGCTAGAGCGTCTTCTGTGTGGACACATTTTTTTTTAAGATTGTAATCTCTTCACCCCATTTATTAATTCTTGCTGTATACCAGCTTTTAATTTTCTGATGTATGTGAACTTTAAAATAATCCCAAAGAATGATGTCATTAACCAATGCATTGTTGTCTAGCTCATTACAATCTTATATTTCTTTAGTTAAAGAAAATAAAGGAACCAATTCAGAGATCCACTCCAATTATTTTATTGAGCGCTCAATAAAATAATTGGAGTGGATCTCTGAATTGGTTCCTTCATTTTTTTTACAAGTTTGTGAGATGTCTAAAAAATTTCTTTAGTTAACAAATCTTTAAAATATGGTTGCTTGGTTTAATAAGCAGGAATTTATGTATTTAACAGCTTCTTGAAAGGAATGAATTTGATTGTATTTTCAATGGCTAATTTCTTATTTTCTTCAGTCAGTGATTGATTTTTCGTTTGCCAATAGTTTGAAAATATTACCAACAATATTGGGGTTACTTACTAGATATAATTCTTGATAAATAAAATTCACCCACAAATTGACATGAAAAGCTAACCTTTTAATAAGAAATGAATGTAGTATAACCAGTTCTTGTATCTTCCCCCTGCTCTTAGTATATGTGTATCTAGATATTTTCCCTTACCATACAATAAATGATTGAATTTCTGTTTTTACTTTCTATATAGATTATCCCCATTCCACTATCCCTTATGAAACCAAATGAACATAAGAATTCTCATACTCTACTTGATGATGTTGTGGCTTCTAGTGTATATATTGTATATACACACATATATATATATATATATATATATATATATATATATATATATATATATATATATATATATGTGTGTGTGTGTATAATTTTCTCAAAACAAGATTGCTGTCTGTTTTCTTTAGATATACATTTGTATTGTTTATTTGTGTTTTTTGAGTTATTGTATTGTTGTTATTATTTGGAAAAAATGAAAATTGAAATAAAGAGATTTTGGAAAAAAAATAAGCAGGAATTTTGGAAATTATAGAAAATCTTCCAATGCATATTGTAAAAGTAAAACAAGGAGCATGGACAACTTTTACCATGTTTAAATTAGATTGTATGTCTAAAGATGTACATCCTATAAATTCTTGTTTTGGTTCCAAACCAAATAAGTGATATATGAAAAAGAATTTTTCTCAGCAAAGATCATTATATGTTTAGGACTCTATTTTCAATAGTTTTATTCAATGGGAAACTGGGTGAGACAAATGAGTTAAAAGTGAGCTTAGGCAGGAATGTCTTATGAATATATTATTTAACAAGGTTATGAATATTATAACAAGAAAGGATGAGACACATTTTTCAGAGGCCATTTATTAGACGTTTGATCGGTATCCCCATTATGATTTATTATGCAGATGATCTGGTAATAGTAAGAATAAATAACATATGGATAAAGGAAGTATTACACAGTATAAGAGATTTATTAAGGTTAGTAGGTTTGTCTTAAGTAAAGTTAAACATAAGGGATAGGAGATGTGAAGATAGGAGATCTTCATTTTTCTTTGAGAGAACTTTCTATTCTTTGTGTAAGATTTGGAAAGGGAGTAAAGGAAGAACAATGGGGACTATATTAAAAGATATCAAGGACAATGTGAGTTGGTGGAAAAACTTTAAACTGTATTTCAAGAAAAAGGTTAATCTTATTACTTGAGTGATATTCAGTATACTGGGATATTTGACTGTGGTTTGTATGTTTCCCAGTAAGATGAAGAAAGAGTTGCTACAAATATTTTTTTCAGTTATATGGTGTTCAAGACTTAATCCTATTAAAAAGAGAATTTTGTATGTTAGTAATGAGGCAGGACATTCATGGGTTAACTAACCTGATGGTGCATTTAGCATTATTGAATATGCATTAGAATTTAAGAAAGATGTAATAAAGTTTACAGAATATAGCAGTTAGGATAATGTCTAATATATTTAGGACTTTTTGGCAAACAAAATAAAATAATATGGAAGACTGAAGATGAACTTGTATGTGAATGACAACATGAACATTTTATTTAGAAACTAAATATAGAGAGAATGCTAAAGAAGGAGATTATGCTATAGGGAAATAATGAAAGAATATTATTATATTGATCTTTGTTGTAAGCTGAGTGGGCCTATTAAAAAGGCAATAGGGGCTAGGAAGATTAGATTAAAAATATGGTGTATGTACAAGATTTTTTTATGGAAGTAATTGTTAAATAAGGTACCTGTTAAGGGTCAAATGTTTTATAAGGTTATTGTAGAAAGATTGTGTTATGACTGTAAAGAAATGGAAATCTCAGAACATGTATTTTAAGATGCAAACAAGTGAAAAGGGTATGAGAATGGCTGGATAAGAACATGTTTTTAAAAGTTGTGAAAGAAGTGGTGAAGGAAAATGAAAAACAGTGTCATCTGTGTTAGCATGTCTGGCAGGAGATTTGTGCATATTCTCAGATTAACTTGCATTGTATGTCAGCATGTCTAATTGTGGAAGTGTAAATATTTTTTTTAAATATTGAGTATTTCCCTGTTTACACAGAATGTTCAAATAATCTATCAGTGTTTTGATACATTTCTCATTGCACATGGTTGAGAGCAATATTCTAAAGTACCGTGTAGAATCATCTGAACAGTGAGTGATGTCATTATAATGTTCCTGGTTGCTAAGTGATTATTTAATCAGCTGATTGACAAGAAAAAGAATTGTTTAAAACAGCTGACTGTTATTTTTTAAAATTAGACAACTGAGACTGCTGAAGGCAGTTAAGGTGGCAGTTTTGTCAAGTGCCGGGCAGTCAGTAGATACCCATGAAAGAAAACTCACCAAAAACTGTAAGCCTGCCTTTTGTCTTGCTGTTAGATTAGATCAAGGACAGTATTTTTTAGTTAGATTAGGAAAGCTTAGTTATTGAGATAAAGTTTTTCTAGAATAATGGACTACTATCCTGCAGTTTAATTTTACATGTCTAATGATTGCATTCTGGTGTTTATTGAAAGTTATTGTTTTACATTCTTGTAATCATTTTACTTATTATTAAATGTTTTTCATTACTTTACATTATAGCTGGAAATCAATGTTTTTCTTTAGAGATTAGAGAGTGCTTCTAACTGTTTGATACTCCCCAGGTCACCTTGGGGGCCTGTCTACTCTGGTCATAGCTATCATTTATTTTGATATTTAATTTTCATAATTGGACACCCCTTTTGAAGGGCATGAAGACACTCTGATTGGTGGCAGAATTACCGTATTATTTTGGGGAAGGGACACAGCTGGAAATCTGTGTCAGGCTTTCCCAGAAGTGTTCGGATGTACGAGATTTAAATTTACTTTGAATGCGAGTGTATCAGAGGTCTTTAACTAGGACACATTGCTCCAAAGTGTATAACAAGAAAATACGTTAGTGGTGAACAGAGGTATATAGTCCAGTCTCAGGAAATGACCATGTTCCTGTTGTGCTCTTAGGGGAAAATTGTGAAATATTACTTCTGTTTAAGTGATAGTCTCATATTAGAGTCAGTAGTGAGGATTGAAGCAACTTAGTTACTGACCCAGGATAGTAAGGGATGTCATTTAATTGTTGGCAGTCAGATGGTGCATTGGCCAGATGGCACAGAAGTAAATATGGATATAATTTTATAATGGATATTATGAAAATGTTAAAAAGGAAATTGCCCAGGAAGTAGATACAAAAATGTTTGGTATTGTCTGGGTATTATAGAGTTCCAGGATAGAAGTGTTCTTATTTAATAAGAATGTAATTTTTCTGATGTGATAAATAAAATCAAACAGTGGTTGTAGAGGGCAGAATGGACAGAATAGGTATTTGTGAAATATGAACATAAATTGGATGTGTTTTATATGAAATTAAAATATAAAGTGTATATATATATATATATATATATATATATATATATATATATATATATATATTATATATATATATATATATATATATGTGTGTGTGTGAGTGTGTGTAAATATTGTATGTATACTTTTTAGATAATATGTAAATATGTGTATATGAAAAGTAAAAGGAGGGAACCACTACTCTTTTTGATAATTTCCATGGGATCTTTTACATAAACCTGAGCTTCCACCAACTCAGTCAGATGTGACCTTGGTTTATTGTCTCATCTGAAGTATGTCACACTCATGAATGTAACAATCCCTTAATGCTGCACTGTAGTGCCAGCAATATGAAAATGGGTCACCAGGAATAAGGATAGAACCCACAGCCTTCTGCACCATATGCAAGTGAGCTATTTTTTGAATGATTGAGCTCCTTACTAACTTTTCATATACATCTCTTTACCTAGTGTTGTCTGTCAGATGGGGTACAGGTGGCCTGTTTTGGGGAATACACCAAGTTAATGACAGCAGGAGTCCTGTAGAATTAGGAGTAGCACAGAGTAATAAAAGGTCAGCTAGCATGAGAAAAAAGAGTCCAGAAAGTTCAATTATTGAAGAAATATAGAAATGTCAGAACTCACTACAGTGTAAACACTTTCATAATAACTTACTATAATGTCCACCAGCATCCGTGCCAAATAGATGCTGTGATCTCAATATGCTGTTACTTAGATATACTACTTCAAGATCACTCCAAGCAGGTGGAATACTCTGAGGTGATGCAGCTTTGGATGTTGTACACGTTCTTTGTTTTTGCACTGACAGCATTGTTACTTCAAGGATCATAATTATGATCCTCAGGATTTAAGCAGAAACCTATTTGGGCTAACCCACACTTATCCACACCTTGAAACAAACCAGAAAATATAAAAACAGTATATCCACAACTTGCTTCGGTAAAGATCGAATTACACAGTCCGGTAAAAAATAGTCCACTTAAAGAGGTTTTAATAGATTTAATAAAGCGCTTTTCGTCGCTGTAAAATAAAGCGACTTCTTCAGATTAAATTTCACATTAAAATACCACAATATATAAGTGTTTCAATTACTTAAAATGTAATCATGTGATAGGAACAGCAAATCACTTCCTACAACTAGTTACTCAGTGTTTAAAACGTTGTAGTACTTTTCAAATGTCATTAAAAAGATGAAAATAAGCAAAAAAAGTTATTTAAAGCACTGGGATTCGTGCTTAAAAATGTGAAACTGTTAATATACAATATTGGTGTAAATATTGAAATGTATATTGGTGTCGAAAACACACCTAAAGAGTTTAAAAATTAAAAATTATACGTTAATTTGAAGTTCTTATACAATTTGTTATTACTTGCTAAAAGTACTTATAAACATAACATTGTTTGTTGTAATGAAACGTTGTTTTTTGAAGTACATGTAACAAAACTATATGCAACACAAGTTAAAACTTTATACAAGTTAAACAGGTCATATCAAACACAGTTAATTTACCTTCTAATGCTTTTTAGTTTAAGGAGACATTTTATGTTGCAACCTTCATTGAGACCTGGTTCAGTGAATGCGTTTGTTCTAAATTGCCATTCAAGTTCTCTTTCTTCAAGAAATAAGTTAAAGGGTCCGCCTCTAATATCTTGGTATACTTGATCAATGGCTTTAAAACTAAATTTATGTAAAGGATGTAACATTATATGTTTAGCTAAAGAATTCATGTTGTTGTTATGGTTGATAGCATATATGTGTGCGTACACTCTATCTTTGAATCTACGCTCAGTTTTTCCTATCACATGATTACATTTTAAGTAATTGAAACACTTATATATTGTGGTATTTTAATGTGAAATTTAATCTGAAGAAGTCGCTTTATTTTACAGCGACGAAAAGCGCTTTATTAAATCTATTAAAACCTCTTTAAGTGGACTATTTTTTACCGGACTGTGTAATTCGATCTTTACCGAAGCAAGTTGTGGATATACTTATCCACACCTTGTCAGACCTTATTTTTAACTAACAAATATAGTCCAGTCTCAGTTCAAAGTTGCAAAACTTTAGAATGAACCTTTCTGGGGAAACAAAAAATGTAATATACAACTAAGGTGGGATGTGAACTTCATTTTGGCCTTTTCAATTCTCTAAGAGAATGTTTAATCTTTAATCATGCAGCTTTAACTGACATGAATGATAAAACAATGGGGTGTGAAGGTCTTGTCCCCCATATTGGGGGATACAGGAGGCTTGCTCTTGCAAAAAAAAAAAAAAAATACTTGCAATTTAATTTTTCTCTCGCATGTTTTTGTAATTTGTGCATTTAACTTGTAGTAGAAATAAACTATTTGGTCTAGCTTAAGACTGGATGTGATTCTAATAAATGTGGTTTTGATGACTTTTTCTACCAAATGTGGTTCTAGCATGTGTATCTGTGACTAAAGGTAATATACTCATATATGCATTTACATCTACAAACATACAGGCTGTGAGTTCTATTCTTTCTGTTTCTGTACCATGTGCTTGAATTTCTGTCCCAGTACAGGCACTGTAATGCAGCATAAGGATACTACACTCCTATGATGCCACTCTTTGAAATAGATATTAAACTAATTTCCCAGATAAATGTGTGGGTGGTTGATCAGGTCCAAATATGCTTATACGGATAACAGAAGGGATACTTTTTTCTGGTTAAGAACATATATACAATCTAAAAATCAGAACATATTTACATATTTATGTGCACTTCTCAAACAGAACATATGTCCTCTAGATTAACCACCAACCTTTTGCCAGAACCAAAACTTGATATTTTATATTTGCCATTACTATATAACACTAAAAAACATTATTCTTTCCACTGAAACCAGACTGCAGTTATCAGTATTTTAACTTAACAGTATTGTTCTTTCCAGAGAAAGCAAATTTCTGTCAACGTTATTTTATCTATCTGTTCATCGTTTCCCTTCATTATTTTATAGTCCATATAATATCATATCTTGTTTCCCAAAAACTTTCCAGTTTATCACAGTCCACCATCTTGTGCATTATTTCCTCCACGTTATAGCCATTTATTTTGAATAATGTTTCTTGTCCCAGCCCCCTTTTCAGTAATTCACACCAACACCAAAAGAGATTTGATGACCTTTATTAATTCAACAAAAATGATAACTTTATTCATATAAACGAAACAAATTAACTGAAGGCATCACATTATTCCTGGCATCAGTCAGGGCAGCGTACCTACTCACTCTGTTCAAATCATCCATTGGGCAGTGTGCCTCTCACCCTTTCTGCATAAGCAGTGGCCAAACTCAATTCACTTATTGTTATCAAGCAGCATCCAGCAACTCACTTGATCCCAAAACTCAATGCTATCAACACCATCACCTAGAGGGGGAACAGAAAAGGGCAATCCTGTCCCTCTTTTCCACTCACTAGCCTGATCCCAGACTGTTCCCCCTCTTCTATCCAATTACTTTCACCAAACCCTCTAAAAACAATTTCAAATGTACATTAAATAAACCTAAGCTAATGTCACTCAAATGCACCCCATCAGATCAAAACCAAACACAATCTCTGTCTTTAAAGTTCCTATATTCTATTGTGTACATGCCTAAAGCTCCCAACTGCCGAGCCAACCTCTGATTAATAAACCTCTGAAACCACTCAAAAGCCTAACAATTGACAGCATTCCTCCAACTCATACGTGGTACTATCTCTGACCACATTATACACATACTGGGGCATAGAGTGTGCAATGTAAACAAATCCTCCGTTATCTTACCCACCAGATGTTTCTTAGAAAAAATTCCCAAATCATTACCGCCTAAGTGTACCACCAATATTCACAGAAAACCTAATTGTAACCTTACCACGTCAACCAAATGCATAAGTTGAGCCTCCTAAGGCCTCTAACCCCATGCCAAGTGACTGACCAACCTAAACGAGACAGTCCCAGATTCTTTCCATCCATCCTAACTGCTGCCTTTTCTCTGCCCAATGGATATAGGAATGGCCCAAGATGACATTCTAATTTCCTAAAAGAGAAAAAAAAGTTAGTGCAATGAATTTCCTTATATATTATAAGATAAAAATGCATTAGAAGACCACCTCCCCACTTTTCTAATAACCTCAGTGGATCTGCTTTCCCTTCCCAATCTGAAGCCCTACCGATATGAAAATAATGAGCTGCAAACCTCTCAGCTGGAAAACCCATGCAACAAACCGTCCTCCTTATGACTCGCACAAATCGACCACTTGTTGCCATCCGACAAACAAAAAACTAAATCATGCAGACCCCCCAACTGAGTCCACACTAATTCCATAGCCCAACCTACTGGACAAAGCCAGCTAAGCTAAGCCCTGCCCTATCGATGCACCTTTCCCAACTGATCTGTTTTAAACCTTTGCACCCCAGTGTGAACTGCCCCAGAACATATCATTACATCCCTCCAAACTAGCAATCCTAGCAACTCAGACACTTGAAATGCACCAAAATACAACCACACACACAAAGTAACCTACGTAACACAATCAACTGACTCCCCATTCAGTAAGGTCAAACCCCTCAATACAATTTTCAAAATCTGCCTCATCAATGGCCATCACATATCTCTATGCTCTCCCTCCACACTTCCCCATCCTCTCAACATACAACCAACCATCCAAGACTTTGTGAAATCATGTAACCCAGTCACCTGCACAAATATACTAATAGCCCCCAAATCCACCTTAACCATTTGTAAAGCCTTACCTTGCCCCCAAGCTCAAGCCAAGTAACAAAGCAGTAGCTCCTCCGACCAAACCCCTTTTTCTTCTAGCACTTGTAAAACAAATTCATTGAAATTGTAAAGGGCTCTACCATACGCCTTTCTAGTAGACACCGACCAAGATTATTGCACCAACCTCCTGGTTACCTCACCCCAAGATGCCACACCTCGTCTGGCAGCACTACCAGTGCCTCCTCTGCCCCTGGAGCCAACTGTCAAAATCTGGAAAACTGAAATTGAGACAAGCTGCCACTAATTGCATTGTTCTCTCCTGGCACATGCACCCCTATGAATGAAAAATTAATTATTAACTCTGTAATACTATCTTACATAAAACTAACAACAACAACTCAGATCCTTTAGTCTTCATCTGCAATACCCGCACCACTGCCATGTTATCTGAATGAAAAATTACCCTCTTCCCCTGCAGTCTGTCCTTCCAAACTACCAACACTGCCCAAATTGGCATTAACATTAAATATGCAACCTCCCTTTTCCAATCCTCCTTTCAATCTAATGGCCAATGAGCTGTAAACTATTGTCCTCCAAAATATGCCCCATTCCCATACACCCCAATGCATCCATGAACAACTGCAGCTCCTCTTTACCAACCCAGTCTGTCTGCCAAAAAGAAACCCCATTGAACTGCCCCAAAAAGGATAACCAAAGAACCAGATCCACTCATACCAACTTGTTGACCCTAATCCAGTGGTGTTTCCTGTTCTCCCCTTTTAACAAAAAGGCTACTGACCTACAGAATGTATGCCCTGGATGCACTGCCTGACATGCAAAGTTCAAAAGCCCTGACGGTTCCATAACCATCCAGATCTGTACCTCTTGCCTGCCCATGACTGCCTCATTCTTCGCCTTCAATCTGTCTGTCTTATCTATAGGCAAGCAAAAGAACCCTTGTTCTGCATCCACTAATAAACCCAAAAAATCCAAAGCTTTTGCTCGATCTTCCAACTTATGCCGGGCCAATGGAACCCCCAAATTGCCTCACATTCCCAGGAATTCTTGCAATCCTTCCTGCACTCCTTCCAATCCCTCCCCAACTAACAAAAAATCTTCTAAGTAATGTACAGCCTTCTGGATGCTCACCCACTACTGCCAGAGCCAATGAAGAACTGTATTGAATTTCTCAAAGGTTGTGGAGGCTACCAAACAGCCCATAGGCATAGCCTTGTCAAAATACAATTTGTTTCCTACTACTATGCCTAATAACAGCCACTCCTTCTCTCTGACTGGCAGCAGACGGAAGGCAGATTCGATAGCCACCTTCACTAACCATGGATCCTGGAAACTCCAAATAACCTTCATAGCATCATTCAAAGATGCATAATGAACCTTAGCATCCTCGACTGCAATAAAATCATTAACAGAGCTCAACCGAAACTTACCAGCTAATTTCTTCTGTACCAAACCCAATGGAAAAACCTTAAAAGTCTCAAAGGAAGGGCTGTTAAAAGGCCTCAACAACCTAGCTGCCTGATGCTCCTTTTCCACCACACTCAGCAAAATGTCCTCCTTACCCCGTACAGATCACAAATTCCTGCAAACTACCCAATCTCCCACCACCCTGGATTTAATAGAAAACCCTGAGAAAAGGGAGGAGGTTAGTGCTGAATTCAGGGCTGTGTTATAAGTTTCTGTGTTTGCCCATACCTTACTTGGATAGAAGGAAGTTTCTCTGTTCACTGTTTGAGAGGGAGCTTTGGGCAACCTATCTGTCCCTGGAGGAGTGGTTTCAGCCCAGAAATTAGTAGTTTATTGGCCATTTAAGACTAATTTCTATCTCTTTCATTTCACTGCTATAAAACCTGCATTTGTGCAGTTTTGCAGACCGGGCAGTGTCAGTTAGCTATGGTATAACTATTCCCGGCTCCACAAAGTCTACTCTTCAATTTTTCCCTTGGAACTAGACAAGCTTTCAACTTAAGCACTCACTCAAATCATTCACTTCTCATCCCGGCACTTGCCCAAAACTCATAGCAAGCACTAATAAACCTTAGCACTAAAACCCCCATATACTGTAGAGAAGGACAAGGCTCTTACCAGCCAATCAGTAAAAGTTCACTGTACCTATCCAGACATATCCAAAGGGCAGTTTCAGGTGTACTCTCCAGTCCAATTGGTGAATCTGGGCATTTTGAGGCAATATTACAATTGCCTAATGTACACAGACAACCCCGTCCTCCTTCCACCAAACACTAATACATGCGAGAGATGCAATTATACAGCCAAACTGGAGGCTAAGCTGTCTCAACCCAAGACTGGACCAGGCAGTCAAGAGGAGAAGGGAATTACTTGCATCACACCACCAGTCTCACATAGACCTATGAAACCAGCACTGGCAAAAAACACACATAAATACACAAAAACATAATCGGAGGCTCTAAATAAAAATCTGCAAAAGCAACAGAGACATCCAAAGCAGACATCCAAGCAACCTCTACCCCCAACACAAACCATGAAACACATACTTCACAAAACCAGTGTGCCACACAATCACAGCCCTTAAGGCAAAATAACATACCCAACACACTAGTAACAGGTGACTCTATAGTCAGGCACACTTACGTCGGACTCACTAGGCTGAACAAGGAGAAGGTTACTGTTAGTTGCCTGTCAGGTGCCAGGATCTGCCACATAACACAAGCACTCAGGTCACTCCAGAACAAGTACAAATATGACTCTGTCATTGTCCATGTTGGTGTGAATGACCTGAGCCGTACCTCCCTGGACTACATGAAAAGAGACATGGAGATGCTCTCTGATCACGTAGCCCAGGCCAGAATGACCCTGACCCTGAGTAGCATCCTGCCCTCACCAAGAATGATACCATGGTATAGAGAAAAAATTATCAATTTCAACAATTGGCTAAGCTTCTGGTGTCATTGAAAGGGGATCCAGTGTCTGTCAGCCTGGGATGACATGCTCGACAAGCCACACTGCTTTGCTAGAGATGGCTTGCACCTGTCACCCTTAGGCTTTTGAATACTGGCCAAGGCTCTTGCCACCCCCATAGTGCCTTTTTTAGGCAAGGCTCAAAAGACAAACCCACCACCATAACTAGCACAAGTAACAAAAAACTGAGGGTAATGCAGCTCAATGCCAGAAGTCTAAACCTCAAAACGCACTCGAGGCACTCCTCAGTATGGAGAAAATGGATATATGTGCAGTAATAGAAACCTGGTTTAAGGCTCCAGAGAGCACCCCAGCACTACCAGGCTACAACTCATACCATACATTTCGGCCACAAAACCCGGGCCGAAATGCAAAAGGTGGGGGAGTATCCATATTCATCAAGGATACCCACACCTCCAGGTTAGTGGCATAGCACGATGCTTCAGAGATCATCCACATGCAACTAACAACAAGCAAAACTGCCATTCAAATTATAGCTTGCTACAGATCACCCACCATGTCCCAGGACCCCCACTCCACATTCCTGGAAACACTGGGAAACATAAAGGTCCTACCAAACACCCTGATATTGGGTGATTTCAATTACCCAAACATTAACTGGGAGAACTACTCAAGTACGAACTCCCTTGCCCAACATTTCCTAGAATTTATAAACTCAAATGCCCTGGATCAACTGGTCAACATCCCCACCAGAGGTGACAACATAATGGACCTGGTCATCACCAACATGGGCAACTGGTGTTCCACACCAGAGGTCATCCCCTCGCTGGTTAGAGCTGACCATAAACGAATCACTCTGGATATCCACATTCCGCCAGCACCCCTGGTCAAAGAAACCACTGTGAAAAACGTTTCAAAAGCAAACCACGTTATGTAAGACCAAGGTGGGAAGTTTCAAAGCCCCCATGCTAAAGGATAATGCTGTCCAAGCTGCAAAATCCTTTACTAATGCACTCTACAGGCACCTATAAGAATGCATGGATCATGCTATCCCAAACAAAACCAAGACTCACTCCTCCAAGAAAAGGAAACCAGTCTGGTGGACCCCTGCCATAAACAAGCTATACAATAGAAGGAGGAAACTAGAACAGAAAAGAGTAAAATCCCAAGAAGGGAAGACATCCCCGATCAGTATCAGCAAGAAACTACGTTCCCTCATAAAATCATCCAAGACTAGCTTTGAAAGAAATATTGCCATGGACTCCAAAGATAACCACAAGGCATTCTTTAGCTATGTCAAGAATCTAAGTAGCAATTCTCAGATCTGCTCGGAGTTAGTGCAGAATGGCACAAAATACACTGAACCGACCGATATAGCCAACATCCTGGCAGACAGGTTCAGTGCAAACTTCACCCCCCTCTCACCCCCAAAAGGGCCCATAACTATACCAGAAGAATGTAGTGCCCCTGAAATCACAGACACTCAGGTTAAAACAGCCCTCTCCAAATGCCAAAAACACTGCATCAATGGGACCGGATGGTGTCCCAGGCTGCATCCTACACAAGCGCAAAGATGAACTAACCCCTCACCTAAACACACTGTTTAAACTCAGCCTCTCCACAGGCTCCGTGCCCACAGAGTGGTGCACAGCAATGGTTATTCTGCTCCACAAAGGTGGAGCCACAACAGACCCCAGGAACTATCGCCCTATAAGCCTGATTAGCGTGGTCTGCAAAGCTATGGAGTGCATCATCATGGATCTCATTAACAGAGACATTGGAAACCTCCAAACACTGGACCCTACCCAGTTCAGCTTTGTTAATGGCAGATCATGCCTCCTAAACCTGGTGGACTTCTTTGAGACAGTTATGAAGGCTATAGATGAGGGAAAGGTGGTCCACACAGCCTTCCTAGACCTTGCAAAGGCCTTCGACACCATTCCCCACTCAGGTATTATAGACAAGCTCACCAGCCTGAACATAAACCCCTACATCACAAGATGGGTTGCCAACTGGCTCATGGACAGAACCCACATGGTAAGAGTTTCAGGAGCTAGGTCTGATTAATTTCTAAACCAGTTACAAGTGGTGTTCCCCAGGGCTCAGTCCTAGGACCCCTCCTGTTCGGCATATACTTCTCAGAGGTACAGGCAAGCACAGGAGGACTATGGCTGACCAAGTTTACAGACGACTGCAAACTAGGGGCTATAATTGACTCTCCAGCTGACACAGACATCCTCCAAAAGGGTCTCACTGAGAAAGATACCTGGTGTCAAAACCATGGCCTCAAGCTAAATGCCAAAAAGTGCATAGCTATCCCCTTTGAAAAAAACAAAGTATCCACAAACTACCACATAGGTGGTAACCCCCTAAATATGAAAGACGTAATATGGGATCTGGGGACCCAAGTAGATAGTAACCTCTCCTTTGATAATCACATTGCCAAAGTAGTTAGAAAATCCTTCTATGTGGCCCACTTAATCACAAAATGGTTTGCATCCAGATTGAAAGAGGTAATTGGGCCCCTCTACGCATCACTCATCAGACCCATCATAGAGTACAATGCCCCATTTGGGATGTACCTTACAAGACACCTGCAACAACTTGAAAGACCACAGAAGTTCCTCACCAAGAGGATCACTGGCCTCAAGCAGATGCCCTATGCAGCTCGACTGAAGAAACTCCAGCTGTACTTGGTTGCATACCGCCTACTCAGAGGTGATCTCTGCCTGATATACAAGGCCACATCCAACCCAGAATTGATGGACATGCTCCACCTAAAGAAAACCATATCCCCTCGAGCCACATGCTCCAGGGATATAAACCTCACCACAACAATACATAGGACATGCTGGAGGGATAGATTCCCGTGGAACAAGATTCCAATCTACATTAGGCAGAGCTCTTCACTAACCCTCTTCAAGAGAAACCTTGATGAGTGGATGAGAAACAAAAAGTTTACCCCAGTGATCACGTCATTGGCTCTGCTGGACAGAGGCACAGGGAACTAATCTAAGGGGGCAACGAAAGCCAACACATTCCGGCTAGGCTTATAAATGCCTTCAGGCAGATATCCTAGTACCTACCTATGAACCTATAAAATCCTCTAGTATCTCCTCCTTAAGGGAAGGATCAGGGAAACACTGGAGCATGCACCACAAAATCTCCACCTTAATGGGGGAATGTGACCCCCATTCCCCTTGCCCCCCCCATGGGCACATCACCCTGTGATCCTTGAAAATTACCTCTACCCTTAATGCTCTGAAACCTTTGGGAAGAAAGAAAACCCACATCTACTGACATTTAGCTTGCAGTCATAAAATTAACCTCTTGCCACTCACACTGCACAGCTGGATGATTTCCCCCCGCACCTTGAACAGACATGGAAGAAATTGCATCCTACCCATGAACAACTTCTTGCATTAAAAGTCCAACATGCACCTCCCCCTTCTCCCACCTTTCCTCCTCTAGCACTCCATCCATAACTATCCATCATAGTAGCCAACCAGGTATCTGGGTGTCACACCTCCCAGCGGAGAGAGTGATCCACTGCTTTCCACTTTCAAAACCTCTGGTCATACCACAGCTGGGCATTCCCAGGCTGGCCTATGCTGAGCCTCACGAATCGTGAGAAAGTAACACCAAAGTCACATCCTTTTCCAACAAAACTGCCATGTAATAAACAAAACCAACTACCCAGGTGTCCCATGTCTTAGGGGGTATCCTACCTACACTCTTCTTCCCCAGCACTGCTAAGGCAGCCAGCAAATCTTTACTGTTTGCCAACTCTGATTCTATCACTCTCTGTACCTCCTCTGCATCAATCAGTTCAAAGACATCTACATATTGTCCTTTCCAAATCTTCTCCTTAACTGAAGAATGAATGTGTAGAGTCAAAAAGACTGTCCCCATTCCTTGATCCAACACCTGCGTAGTTAACCAGTCACCTGGCCATAAGCCAAAATCAGAATCTACTTCTGAACTCGATCTCAGGCTGCCAACAGACCCTGCAATGTCATCCCTAATTGCTTCCCTCCCACTTACCGCATAATCCCCCCACACCTCTTCTGCAGCCCCCCCCTGCATCATTCAAGCCATGACAAAACTTGTCCCCTATGGACCCACTGTCATCTCCAACTGTCCCCACATTCCCTGAATCTGCCTTGTCCAACAGAACACCTGATGTAAGATCATTACCTGATACTCCATCCTGATGCCTTCCAGGAGATGATGAACCAACTGGAACCCCCACTATCGATACTGCTGTCTCTTGCCACAAGCCACTAACCTAGTCCTTGGTGCTGTGCGTCACCTCTTTTGGCTGGATTCCCCTGCCTGTTCTGCTGTCACAGAGTCAGCGTTGGGCACCATCACCTCCCATTGCTGCCGGAGACTCTGCATGCTGGCCATCTATAAAAAAAAAAAAAAAAACCTTAACAGCAGTAATCACATAACTGACCATAATATCTACAAAGAACAGGAAAAACAAACACCAGGGACCAACTGTTTACTTAGGTAACTGAGCATAGAACTTCCCTCTCCCCTTTTAACCACCAGCAAGATTGAAACTCTCAACACATTTGGGGGCTTATTACATAGGCTCTGAGCCTACCCATACCTTACAACTGTAAAACTATATGCAGCATATACCGATTAAAGCCTCATATTTCCCAGTGCCAAATCTAAGAGGTTGCCTGTCCTTAATGTCACAGAAGGAATCAACCCTGTACCCTTGGCAGCAATCAACCGCAATAACATTTAACACTGAGCCTATGCCTGGGCCTCCAGCCCCCTGCCAATATGGCTAGCTCAGACATATAGTTAACAAGGAACATACCACTCAGAAACCCAGCCCTTGCAGAACGTCTGGACCTTTGCCTCAGAGACTTGGTCTGTTCCACACAAACTCTGCTGATTTTTTCCTTTTTTTTTTTTTTTGATGCAAATCACTGGGATTATGTCAGGATCGAGATCATTAACCAGCAATGTACCTTGTACTTCAGACTTCAAATCCTTCAGAAAATTACCTGCTAATGTGATTCTGTTATGCTAGCAAGTCTCCTAGGTCATAAGAGCAGTAATTAAGAGCTGTTCCTACAGAAAATTACCTGCTAACATGATTCTGTTATGCTAGCAAGTCTTTTAGTTTATCATAACAGTAGTTAAGATCCGTCCCTATTTCTAAGGGGTTAAGAGGTATGATGTGGTTGAGCATCTACTGGCAGCTTAATAATTTTTTTTTATCTACAACAAAACATCGCTATCATTAGAACAAGGCAGCCCTATCGCTAGCGAACCTACCCTGTCTACTCCTGACTATGGCCGTTCACTACCCCCTACCTCTCTTTAATGGCTAACTACCTTACAGCACATATGCGGACTGCCAGCTGTGCAAGTCAGTAGTCAAAGCCCATGAAAAACAGGAGACCACCCTGCTCCTACCACTGCAAATGGGACAAATGGCTTAATTCCCTAGCCAAACTACACAAAAGCTCACCCTAGCACACTGAGTGGAGTGGAATGAATGAAATACCACACAAACAGCCATCCTCCCCATAACCACAAGCAAACACAAAGTAAACCACCATCAGCCACATGGATCAATGCCACTCCACCGCTTGTCCCCACTGAATTTGACCTCCAAGTACCTATCTATTGGCCAACCAACAAGTAACCTAAGAGAGACTCCAGCAACCCCCGACGACTGGACACCACCATTGACACAATCAATCCCTGCCACAACGGAGAGAGATGAAAATGGAGAGCAACTGCCAGCCCCAACTACAAGTTTGTTATGAATAATCCACCCTTCACTCACTCACTCACTCACTCACTCACTCACTCACTCACTCACTCACTCACTCACTCACTCACTCACTCACTCACTCACTCACTCACTCACTCACTCACTCACTCACAGTGCTCCCTTTATGCTCCAGTGTAAAAAAAAAACCTTACCACCTCTCCACCTATTCCAACATGAGGCCATAAAACAAATACAATCCTTACCAACCTGATCACCTAATCCAATAACAAGCCCATAAAACAAGTACTATCCAAGGCCTACCTGTCCACCGGAGTACTTACAGGTTGTCATGGACTAAGTTTGCTTCACAAACTCACACCAAAATGTGACACTACTTCCCCTACTACAGTAATATAACAGCTAAGCCCTACCCTAATTCTACCTTACTTCCTCTAAATCCCCACACCAATTAACCCATTACTATCCAAAACCTAACTAACCCAATGACTTAACATTATATATGACCCTTTATTCCCTTTATACACTCACCCCACCCCCATTTCACCTATTGGTTTGTCCCAAACCTCATTTATCTACCCTTACATTTCATATTTGCTTTCACAGATAATCTGTCTAGGGATAATCTGCACAAAAGCTCCCACCATTCTTTCTTGCCTTTTTAATATTCCTTTATCTATCACCTATAGCTGTACAAGTATCTACCCCCCAAAATCTATCATAATCTTTCTGTACCATAAATTCCTTTGTTCCACTTATATTTAATTTGCCTCGGCAAAATCCTGTTCTGATATAAATCTGTAACCCTCTTTCCCATTGCTTTTCCTCTTATTCCTTGTTCAAGGTTCTTCCAAATCTAAATGTTTCCTAAATGTAATTATATTTAACAACATTCATTATGTTTAAATAGCTTCTCATATCATAACACATGTTTAATGAAGCCAGAAAACATCCCTGAATGCAATAGTCCCAAATCACCCTTCACATTTTCATTTCACCTCCTTTTAATGATGTTAAATCTTGAACCCCAAAAGAACATAAATATTATCTGTACCAGTTCATTTTCTCTTTCTTCTTATAAAACATAAACATTTCCATAATATCTTACTAGGCTTAACATAATACTGTTTATAGGTTGCTAATTCTTCCCTTCTTCCCATATGCCACCCCTAACCCTGATACTTTTGTTTCATTAAAATAAATTCTATCCACCTTAATCTTTTCTCCAAACCCTTTGTCTTAACTGTAAGCCTGTCATGCTAAGTTTCTTTCCATTTCCAGTATAATTTCTTTAGTCCAGATCTTGAGCTGTCTTATTAATACTTAATAGTCTACATAAGATTATGTTACTGGCAATTTTATTCATTTCCAATTCAGTTTTCATTACCTATCTTTAGTTTATTCTTCTCTGCCACTGGATTAATTAATAAACTAAAAACCAAACCACACATTGGATAGTCATATTTTAAACCATTCCCTAGCCTTTTACTTTCCCCTAGCAATCTATTCACCATTATGTGTAATTCTGAGTTACTATATACTGTTTTCGATAAATTTACTATCTTTTTCCTAATACCACACTTTTCTTATACATTCCAAGCTTGCCTTTTTGTTCGGGTTCTTATTGATAATGTATTGTGTTTGGAAATCTTTTTCTTTAGCATCATTTCAGTCTTGCCAACATAAAAAGAGCAGCAATCACCAATAAAAACATGAACAATGCACTTTACAAACTCTTTTTTAGTATGTGGACCTGAAATTAAATTTTATTTTACAATTCTAGAAATTGTACCACATAATCATAGAGAGGGTTCTTGGAGACTAAAACGGAGTACAGAGGAAAATTATACTGGCATTTAAAACTAAATGCTTCCCAACCACCTGGTATGAATGATTATACTCTACCAATGGTGTCTTGAGGTTACCTGCAGCCAAGCTGTAAAAAGGTGAGATTTACATTTGGTGTAACAATTCATTAAAAATACTTTACACAAATTCTGTTTAGTTTATGCACTAATTTATTTGACTTTTAAGGACTGGTGAAACTGTACGGCCATTTTGTTCTGATGAAATCTTGTTGTTCATTGTAGGGATGAAAATACTCAACAACAACTAAATTCTTTTAAATATGAGAATTTGGATGTGCTGGTATTGCATTATTACATTGATTTGAACTGCTATCTTTCTTGAATCTGATATACATATATATGTATCAGTAATACACTTGTCCAACCTTTCATTCAGTACTTTCAAAAATACAGTTTCCCCTCCTTAGGCATTGCATTATAAACTGTCTAAACTGAGCCATCTTCTGAATATTCAAGTCAGCAAATGTGATATTTTGTCTAATATTTCCATAGTAGCCTCCTTTTCTATGAACTGTTGTACTAATTTAAATTATATCAGGACAACTTTGTTCAATATCTCTGTACTGTCCTGTGTAGAACTCCTTGGCATACTTATGTACAACCTCAATTATTTGTTCTTGAACTTGTACTGTTTCTGCTTTCTTATTTATACTAAATGCTTCCCATCCACCTGGTATGAATGATTATACTCTACCAATAGTGTCTTGAGGTTACCTGCAGCCAAGCTGTAAAAAGGTGAGGTTTACATTTGGTGTAACAATTCATTAAAAATACTTTACACAAATTCTGTTTAGTTTATGCACTAATTTATTTGACATTTAATGTTTATTTATCCATACGTACAATTTTATATATATATATATATATATATATATATATATATATATATATATGTATGTATACATATCAAGTCATTGGTTTTACTATACGTTTAATATTTATACCTCAACTAATAATTTTAATCTAATGTATGCAGATAAGCCATTGTTGTAGTAGTTTTAAATAGTGCATATAACCTTTTAGACAAGATTAAATAGACATTACCATTTTATCAATGTTCCTAATCAGTGAACTATTATTGTTTTATTTAGCATTTTACATTTTTAGAACTTGAGTATACTCCTTTAAGACTGTAAATTGGATTTGTTTTTAAGGACTGGTGAAACTGTAGGGCCATTTTGTTCTGATGAAATCTTGTTTTGCATTGTTGGGATGAAAATACAAAACAACTAAATTCTTTTAAATATGATAATTTGGATGCACTGGTATTGCATTATTACATTGATTTGAACTGCTATCTTGCTTGAATCTGATATATATGTATCAGTAATACACTTGTCCAACCTTTCATTCAGTACTTTCAAAAAATACAGTTTCCCCTCCTTAGGCATTGCATTATAAACTGTCTAAACTGAGCCATCTTCTGAATATTCAATCAGCAAATGTGATATTTAGTCTAATATTTCCGTAGTAGCCTCCTTTTCTATGAACTGTTGTACTAATTTAAATTATATCAGGACAACTTTGTTCAATATCTCTGTACTGTCCTGTGTAGAACTCCTTGGCATACTTATGTACAACCTCAATTATTTGTTCCTGAACTTGTACTGTTTCTGCTTTCTTATTTATAAACTTTTCCATCATATTCTCTCTCTTCTGTACTAGTGCAGCTACCATGCTCAGCATTAATATATTCCTGGATGCTATTCAACCTCTAACAATGGATATATGTTCATCTTCGTATCTTACACTTATATTTAATGTTATACATGTAATTGCCTTTATACTAATCATGTACTATAGCAGAATTTAATATTTTTTTGTCGAAACAGAATACAACAGAGTTGTAAATATTTCTCAGTAATAACCAACTGCTATAACTGAATGGAAATATCTGTTAATAATAAGCTCTGTTTGCTTTCTGTGTTTCAGTCTGTTCAGCTGTGCTCTGTTTTTGTGGAGCTTTTCTCCCTGGGCCTCCACTGAATAGGGACAGTTATTTCCCAGTTGCTTATTTTTTATTGTAAATACAGATTTTTGAGAAGTAGTTGATGAGATTCATTGAATAAATAGTCCCATAATGTTGGAAGGTGTCTAATAAATATGATCTGGGCCTAATTTATACTTTTAATGCAAATGTGCAAGTAAGGTACTACTACTTCTAAATACGTTAGACATCTCTTTTCCCAGACAAAGAGTTATTCATGCTTGATAAAGTCCCTATGTGAAACTTAATTGATAAAGTAGCTGACTTTGACTGACTTTATTCCTGATAAATCAGGAAACCTGTTTTTAAAGAAGCATTCTATGTAATATATGATATTATAACAAATAATATTATAACAAATAATAACCTAATCTGAGCTCTGCCTGCAGTCTATTGTGATCAGTGTACTAGCTCGGCAAGCAAACTGAATAAATAAAATAAATAACTACAAGAACAGTGCAGTTTTATGATGTGTGCCTGATGTAATGCTGTAGCCCTTTACCTGGGATACTGTGTTTAAACTGAGACATAAGTGCAGCTTAAACAGGTCTCTGGTGACCAAGAGGTATGATAATACGATTGCAGCTTAGGTAAGAAATCAACAAGTAGCAAGGAGTAATGGTGGTTGAGCTAAATAAGTAACTGGGAGTCAAGCACAATGCTTCATTTTTCATGGTGGGCAAGACCAACTAATTAACTCTGCTGAAGTCACAGATACTAATGATCACTGCTGAATAAGCCTTAATTAACAAGCAAGAAACTGAAAATATGCTATTAGAACAGTTTTTATTGAGACAACTACTTCCTTAAAAATCACTAGAAAATGATCTCTTGGTATAAATGCAAGACAAGCAGGTAATGCTAAAGCAGCTACAGTTTAAGCCACGAGTAAGATAACTGGTAGGGCAGAAAATAGCTGAGGCTATTGGGCTTCACTGAAAGCCTGGAGGGGTCTAATACAGTAGTGTTTTAAGAGACAGCTGTGTACAAGACCTTGAACCTCTCCTTCAATACAGAGTTCTCAGAAGAGCACACAGAACATTTAAATCCCATAAGAAGCAGTCATCCAGACCAAGGCAGGTAATCTTTAATGTCTTAAAGCATGCTCATAAAGAAAAGTTATAGGAAGTAACCAGAAAAGGGAAATCACTTCAAGTGAATGATTATATTATGTAACTATGTCTGGACTACTCCTTGTAGATTATGGCCAGGAGTAATATGTTTCCTGTAGTAAGACATCTTTTTATATGAATGGACTACAGACTCACCTGAGATATTCAGCGACCTTGATTGTAAAGAAGAATATTAACCAGTGTTTTTAGTCTTCAGAAGAAGCAGTGTAACTTCTGTAGGGGAAGTCTGAGGGTCTTCCTGTGGTAATCATGAAGGCAGCTTCCACTGTGATCCAAAACAATTGTAGGCCTTAACTGTCCAATGCAAACAGGAAGTATTGCTGATAACGGGAAAGTTAACAGTATGATGCAGCCCTCAAGCTGATTCTTTACTGATAACATTTGCATAATGGACAGTAGTCCTGTGGCGTTTATTATTAAAAAATGTTGTTGCAACTATTCTGAGTCACAGCCTTGAATTCATTTTAAACTCTGGCAGTAAATGTGAAGGAAGATGGTGGAAGACCAAGTTTCCCATGAAGGAGAGATTCTCAGGAGATGTCTGATGAGAGATTCAACACTCCGCAGAATGCAGCAAAACCTATGCAGGATATTGCAGCTTATATTGAGCTGTTTTGGGATTGTTTGCACATCACACACCGCAACTGCACTGCTTTTAACCCATTGCAAGGTATTCCAGCTACAAATTTTCCCTTAGTAGCACTTGTGTGATCACCTAGTAGTACTCCTCTTACACCTTCCACCCTTTACCGCCTTCTCTCTGGCCTCTCTCCCTCAGATTCTGACAAATACGGATGGACAATTTCCTATGGTTTCTCCTGCCACTCTGGTTGATATGGGCATCCTGAGACAGTGTAGCAACTGACTCATGTACATGGACAACCCTCTCCTACTATCACCTAAGAACAGAATTTGTGAGAGATGCAATTACATTATGAACCTAGAGTCTATGCTCTCTCCCTCATAAGCCAGTATATTTGGCACTAAGAAGGTTGTCAACACAAGCAAGTAACAAAAAAGAACTCCGACCAAGAACAAAAAAGAAAAACTAGGAGCTTAAGGCAAACAAACACTTCCAGGACACCACAAATGGAAGAATAAAATGTACCAAACTAAAGTGGTGGAGATTTTGGTAAAGATTTTGGCTTTCAAAAACCAGTAATCCCAAAAGATAGAAAGTGGAATCCACCAACGTCGTTGTATGCGAAAATCGTCTTTAATACAGAACCAACAGAATACAAACAAGCACTTTCACCCAGTGGTACTGGGCTTTCTCAAGTTAAACCTGTAATGTGCACACTCAGTTTAAGTACCTTGCAACAAATACTTGAAACTCATTAAACAATTAAATGCAGTTGTTAACTCAATGCAAATTCAACAATTGAGTTTTCACAAAACAAATGCATTTTAACAAACTATTTTGTAAATGTTGTTGAAACCATTGCTAAGGTGCAACCTTACTTAATAAGAATGCACCTTTATATGTTCACCTTTGGTTTCCTCAAACAAGTAAATTAAGTGCACTTGACTTTAAAATATATTAAGAATAAATTTGAAACAGCAATAAAAAACAGCTAGAAACAATGCTAAAAACATACTTCAATCAAAAAAATCAAACTACTGCACTATGCTGATAACCACTGTGAACAGTAATCGTCTAACCAGCCTAGTGCATGAGTAATGCACAAAAAATGAATAGTAAATAATCTGCTGGCCAATGCATCAAAGCGTGTAGGCCACTCTAATATATGTCTATTGTGCAGATGTTCTAAGCTGGTCCACCTATATGCTTTGCAATTTCTATTTGAAAATGTGTGCAAAGTATTGACTAAAAAATCTGTTTGTAATAAATGTATGTGTAAAAATATGAAAAAATATAAAAAATAAATGAATGAATAAAACCTAAACCACCCTATATAAAAAACAGTGTGCGACTAAAGCCAATCCAAAAAATGTACTCTAACTTCATAGAATGTTGCTGTTAATTTTCAAAATCGGCGCTAAATTAATACAGTCATTCAGGCCTGGATGTTTAGTAGCATTCAACTTGAGTTGCCAAATAAGTTCCCTCGTACTGAGTCTGGTCTCCCAGTCACCTTCCCTCGGATCTGGGTTCACCTTTTCAAGCACGAAGAATTTAAGTGACATCTGTGGGCAAGTGAGAGAGTGCTTATAAAAAGCATTAGTTTCTTTCCTTTTTTTTGATCTCATACAGATGTTCATAGATTCTACGCTTAAGAACTCTCTCTGTCTTGCCCACATAGAAACTCTGATAACCTCCGCAAATGCCAAGGTAAACCACCCCTGATGATGAACGTGTGATGCCCATGTGTTCTAGTAGTAGATCTTCTAGAAGGAATAAAAATGTGATCACTTTGCCAAATAAAGGAGCACTGATTGCATCTACCACAACTATAAGTGCCAACCCTTTTGCGCAAAATGCTACTACTAAAAGAATGTGTCCTGTTACTATTTTGCACAAAAATACCTTTTAAATTAATGTTCCTTTTTCTAGTAAAATTAATAGTTGTGGGCAAATATAAACAAATGTCCTCATGCATTGAGACTATCGGCCAAAATGCTTGTATTATACTTTCTATCTCTTTTGCATCACTAGCATAAGTGTAAACAAAATTTTTGTGTGCACTAAACTCCTGTTTGTTGGAGGGTGAAGAAAGTGGTAAACCTGCTCCTAATAAAGGAGGAAAGAGAGAGTCTCTTTTCTCTAAAATGTCTGAAAGTGTGGCTTGAAAAAGCCACAAAGGATAACCCCTTTCCAGAAATAATGTTCTCAAAAAATCAGCCTCCATAAAAAATAACTCCAAAGTACTGCACATTCTGGACGCCCTAATAAGCTGACCTTTGATAATCCCCCTTTTGAGGTAAAAAGGGTGCCCACTGTCAAAGTGCAGAAAGGAGTTAGAGAACATGCTCTTTCTGTAAATTTGTGTTTGGAAACTGTTAGTTTCCAAATTCTTAGTAAGTAAAACGTCCAAATAATGAAGGGTAACATCACTAATTTCAAACGTAAAAGACAAAAAATGTGTTGTCTTATTAATATAATCAAAGAATTCTAAAAAACTGTCCTTTGAATCTTGCCATAGAATACAGATATCATCCAGGTATCTTTTATAAAATACTATGGCTTTACTCCACTTGGACGCGTGGACAAAATGCTTTTCTCATTTGTGCAAAACAATATTAGCGTAAGCCATGGCACAGGGGGCACCCATAGCTACACCTTTTCTTTGGCGAAAAAATTCGCCATTAAAATAGATGAAATTGTTCTGTAAAATAATGCCCATAAACTCAATTAACAAATTAATTAAGTTGTTGTTCAAACCTGACTCTGAGGCCAAAATCTCACTGAACCAATCAATCCCTATATCGTGAGGGATACTAGGGAACAGTTCTTTAATATCAATTGTGGCCAGAAGTAAATCAGTGCCAAAAAACGCTGGACTAATGCCCACTAAAAATTCCCAAGAGTCCTTGCAGACAAAGTCCAGAGTATAAACAAACTTCTTAAGATGAAAATCTACAAATTTGCTTAAGGGCTCAGTAATTCCCCCTGCTCCTGCAACAATAGGTCTAAAACTGAGAGGGTCAAGCCCCTTATGCACTTTTGGAATGCCAAAGAGAACGGGTGTTCTGGGTTTGGGTACTGCTAAAAAATTAAATAATTTCTCATCTATTACACCTTGCATAAGGTGATCCTCCAACAGAAATTTCAGTTTTGAAAGGGCCACATTGAGTTCATTTAATGAGATAGCTTCATAAATTTCCGTATCTTGTAAAAGATTATGCATGTGATTCCACTTTCTATCTTTTGGGATTACTGGTTTTTGAAAGCCAAAATCTTTACCAAAATCTCCACCACTTTAGTTTGGTACATTTTATTCTTCCATTTGTGGTGTCCTGGAAGTGTTTGTTTGCCTTAAGCTCCTAGTTTTTCTTTTTTGTTCTTTGTCAACACAAGCACCACACCTCAAACACCACCCACACCTACACAACAGACATCCACATATGCAGAGGTCCTTAACAGAAACATACCCAAACAAAAGAGACCTCCGAGGCAAAAACACATGGAAACTCCGCCACCCACCACACCATACACCACACATAGTGCACACACCTGTGTCTCACAGCCTCTAAAGCCTAAACATAAACCCAACATATTAGTTATAGGAGACTCCATTGTGAGACACACAGCTGTGCCCCTCACCAGGCTGGATAAGGCGAAAGTCATTATTAGTTGTTTGTCAGGTGCCAGAATCCATCATGTCACCCATGCACACAAGTCTCTCAACAACAGGTACTGCTATGCCTCTGTCATAGTCCACGTTTCTGTGAATGACTTGAGACATACCTATCTGGACTATATGAAGAGAGACATGATCGAGTTTACTGAATATGTGTCCCAGGCAGGTATGTTCCTAGCCTTAAGCAGCATTCTACTGTCACCCAGAATGATGCCTCAATGTTGTTGTTGTCTTTTGGCTTTTCCCGGTTAGGGGTTGCCACAGCGGAACTCCAGTCCACTAATGATTGGCAGTAGATTTTGATGAACGCCGAGGTGCCAGCTCGACGTTCAACCTTCAATGAAGGCATGCCCATTTACGCATGTCTTTCAAATGCCCACCCAACTGCAGGGAGGACATGCAGACTCCACACAGAAGGCACTCCCTGCACTCCAGCCGAGAATCAAACGGGAGAACCTCTTGCTGTGAGGCAACAATGTTACCGCTGCACCACCGTGGATGTCTAGAATAATGCCTCAATACAAACAGAAAATGATTGACTTTAACAGTTGGCTTAGTTTCTGGTGTCATTCCAAGGGGATCCAGTACCTGACAGCTTGGGAAGACATGACTGACAGACCATGATGCTTTGCCAGAGATGGGCTGCATCTGTCTCCCTTGGGCTTCAGGCTTCTGGCAAAGGCTCTTGCCGCCTCCATAGGGACTTTTTTAGGAAATGCCATGAGGTCAAAACTACCAACATGAAAATTTCATCAAAATGCAAATTAAAGGTCATATTGCTAGACTCTAGTAGTCTAAACATGTAACTGCACTCATTGCAAGCATTCTTAACCCTGGAAGATGCTGACATTTATGCAGTCATAGAAACCTGGATCAAAGCTGTAGAGAGCACACCAACCATACCAGGTTACTCATCCTATCATACATTCAGACCCCAATCATGAGCAGAAAAGCAAAAGGAGGTGGAGTTGCAATATATATTAAAGACATACACTCACACCTCCAACCTGGTCAAATTGTATGATGCACAGGAGACACTCCAGGTGCAGTTAACCCTTGACAAGACTTCCATTCAACTCATAGCTAGCTACAGGCCTGACCTTTGATTCAAGATGCCCACTCCACCTATCTGGACCTCTTTGAATCTATCAAGATTCAACCGTTTACCCTGATCCTGGGGGACTGTAACTGTCCAACCATAGATTGGAAGTACTACTCATGCCAAAAGACAAAAGCCCAGAGATTACTTGATTTTGTCAATGTTAATGCCTTGGACCAGTTGGTCAACACCACCACAAGAGGTGATAATATCTTGGACATGGTATTAACCAACATTAGTAGCCACTGCAGCATCCATACAGTGTCATCCTCCCTTTTAAGGATCCAACCACAAAGTGGTCACTTTCGAAGACACCATCTCCCCCGACCCCCCCCCCCCATCTAGGGTCAAGCAAAAAAGCTTCTCCAAAACTGATTACAGCCTCCCGAGGGAAGGTATAAAGAGTTTCACAATTCCCTCCCCTCCATAGGAACTGGTAAATACGTCCAAACCTACACCAAAGTACTATACAAGTATTTATATTGCTGCGTGGAATCAGAAATACCTGACTGGACAAAATCCTCCTCCTCAAGGAAGAATAAACTTGTCTGGTGGACATCTGCAATAAATAAACTCTATAATAAAAGGAAAAGATTGCTGTCTAGGACCAACAAGGAGCAGGTGCCTAATTGGAAGCAGTCTGTCCTTAGACTGAGCAAGCAAATAAGAGCACTAGTGAAATCCTTCAAAGCAAACTTTGAGTCCAAACTTGCCACATCTACTAAAGACAATCATAAGACCTTCTTCACATATGTCCACAATCTCAAAGGAAGCACTCAGATCTGCTCAGAACTGGTGGTCAAGGACACCACATACACAAATGCCATAGATATTGCAAACCTGCTGGCAGACAGGTTCAATGAAAACTTCAGCCCTCTGTGCCCCCATCAGTAAATCAGAGGATCCACAGCACCAGCCCACCTCCCCTTATCTGTATGGATCAAGTCATCACTGCCCTCTCAAAGGCAAAAAATGCAGCCTCCATGGGACCCAATAACATCCCAGGCTGCATCCTACATGAACTCAGCCAGGAATTTGCAGCACCATTAGGTGTCCTATTCAACTAAAACCTGAGTACCGGCTTGATCCCAGCTGATTGGAGGACAGGCACTCTCATCCCTTTGCACAAAGGTGGAGCATACACTTATCCAGGAAATTATAGACCAATCAGCCTAACTAGCCTGATCTGCAAGGCCATGGAACACATTATCCTGGACCACATTAAACAAGGACATTGGCAATTTGAAACACTCAGTCCCACACAGTTTGGTTTTGTCAAGTGGAGGCCATGTCTGTTAAATTTGGGTGACTTCTTTGAGACAGTCACCAAAGCCATGGATGAGGAGAAGACTGTGCACACTGCCTACCTTGACCTGGCCAAAGCCTTCGATACTATTCCACACTCGGGTATAATAAATAGGCATTAATCTGGATGTTACCAGATGGGTAGCAAACTGGCTCACTGATGGAACCCACCTAGTCAAAATAGGGGAAGCCACCTCAAGCAGTAGACCCATGATGAGTGGTGTACCCCAGGGATCGGTCTTGGGGCCTCTGTTGTTTGGGATATACTTTTCTGAGGTGCAGGCTAAAACCAGTGGACTATGGCTGACCAGGTTTGCAGATGACTGCAAGCTGGGCACTGTCATCAATTCCCCTAGTGATGTGGGCATCCTTCAAGAGGGTCTCACCCAAACAAGTGACTGGTGCCAGAAACATGGCTTTAAACTGTATGCCAAAAAATGCATCATCATCCCCTTTGAGGAGAGTGACATCCCCAAAAATTATCATATTAATAACAAGGTACTAAGCATGCCATCAGTCATGAGGGACTTGGGCACCCAGATTGATAGCAAACTGACTTTTGACCACCATATTGCCTCCATTGTATGGAAAGCTTTAAACATGGCCCATCTCAGTAGTAAGGGTATCTCATCCAGGGACAAGGAGGTCATAACATCCCTGTATTCCTCCCTTATATGAACCATTATTGAGTACAATACCCTATTTGGCATGTACCTCACAAAGCACATGCAGCAGCTGGAGAGAACACAAAGGTTCCTCACCAGGAGAGTCCAGGACCTGAAACATCTACCCTACACAGATAGTCTAAAATCCCTGTTCTTCTACTCAGTCTCATACAGACTCCTCAGAGGTGACCTCTGTCTGGCATACAAGGCAATCACAGACCCCGTCTTGGTGGGACTGCTGCATATCTGCAAGTCAAACTCCACTCGAGTAACCCGCACGCTTGACCTCAACCTGGTCTGTGACATCAATAGGACTTGTTGGCAGGACAGATTTGTGTCCCAGAGACTCCCCCTTCTGTGGAATAGACTTCTTTTCCACGTCAAGCAGAGTACCTCATTAACCCTTTTTAAGCGCAACCTGGATACTCTGGATGGGGAACAGAAAATACATCCCTGGGATTCCACCTGTGTCACTGCTGTACTAGAGCATCGGGTGCTGACTTGTCGGAACATGGGCTAAATTCTTGGCTAGGCTTGTAAGAGCCTCAGGACTAATACCCTAGTAACTTCCTATGATCCTATATGAGGCTGCACTTGCTAAAGACAATAACATGTAACAATGTTGAAAGAAACCTCCCAAATGAAAGGTATTAGGTGTGAGGTGGGAGTATCAGTTCACTAAAGACATTCTTTGGCAGCTGCTAAAATGATCCTGAAGGATTTTTTTCACTGAGAGTTGCATATTTAGATCTACAGATATTAAACGACTGATTAAGGTACCTAATTTCAGATACAGTGAATAAAGACACTCCTGTTGTGACTGATATAGCACTGAAAATCTACTACTGTACACTTGATAAATTGTCATGTAAGACAGGGTACATAAAGCTCATACTGGGAGGAGAAAACCAGTCATCAGTGCAGCACCTTAGTGTTTTATGCTTCTAGCTTAACTCTGTCTCAACCCTTATCAAGTAGGTATATCTAAGATTTGGATAGTAAAATCTCAAAACACTGTACACATGCTTGTGACCTCTGTGAGTCTAAAGTATGACTTTTTCTAGAAAGAAATTAACCACATGACAGGTACTTCTTGTAGTTAGGAATTTGTGTATTTAAATACGTATAATTCAAGTGCTAGAAACCTTTTTTCAAGTTATAAAATATACTTGTTTTGTAAATAATCTATGATGTATTATGTGTTGCATACAATTATCATTTTAAGTTATAGTTATCTCTAAATTAAACATATTATTTGCTCCTTTTTACATCATACTCAGATCTTTATTTGCATTAATAGACATTTCAGTAAATACATCTTTTCAGTCTTTGGTAACTGGATCAGTCCTGAAGCTGTTCATAGATGTTGAATATATAGATACTGCAGAGTTTTCAAACAAGAACTAAATCTTATTGTTGATCATCAAAATCACTGAGAAACAGATCAGCTGACACCTCATCTTAAAAAAAAGATTAAACAAAAGCAAGTAATGCAGAGACATTTATTAGTAGAACATTTCAAATGACAATGGTCTGTTCACTGGCTTGCTGTCAATAAAATGCAGTGACTTGAAACAAAAGAAATACTGACATTCGCCAGTGGCACTTAAGAGAATGAATAAATTAACAGTGCTGCCATTGCAAATCAATGAACAGAGAAGACATCAGTAACACAGCTATGTCATATAACAGGGGCACAAAATATTATGTATTGCGAGAAAAGGATGGCTGGGTTGTAAAAAAAAAAATAACACCAGTATGGCAGTCTCCATTAAATTACCAAATAGTATTTAATTAGAGTGCTGCAGAGGCATTAGCACAGCTTGGAATATCAATATGTGACAAAAACATGCCTTTTCAGTTTCTTGGTGCAATTATTTTAGATACATTATATCAATATAGATTTTTTTAAGTCTTGTTTTTTAAGTCTTATGGATGTATTAATGTAATGCTCAAAATGAACCATTAAGTAGCCTATTAAGTTTATCCGACTTAGAAAAGCACTAGACAAAAAGGTATGTCATAACTGGCAACACTGCAACAACCTGAGTACATAACCACTTATAGTCAGTGTCTATGTTTTGAAAGCAAGTTTTGGGTTCACTAATTGGGAAGGGAACTAATATCAGAGTACTTTTCTTTTACAGTTGTCAGCCATCTGCTAATACTGTACGGTGGTTGGCATCAGTTTGGAAGATGGAGGATGCTGATCCATTTAGCAGAATCTTGCAGGATTGTTTTTGCTTTTGAAGAAAATAAATCACATCATAAGATATTGGTTCTTGTTATTTTTTGCTATAGTTGTGTCAGAAACAATCTAGTCATTTAATCCTTTTAGTTCAGTGATTTTTTTTCTGATATTACAAATGTACCTGTCTTCATTGTGATATATCAGTAGTCAGTATCTTATATCCTTCATCTCTCTCATTTATTAATGGTGGGTAGTGACCATGTGGCTCCACCCACCAGCTTCTTATCAATGTGGCATAAGAATTTCAAAAGTACAGCACTACAACCTGTGGAGGGCTGCTCAGCTCTGATTACAGGGCTTGACATGTCCATTCTACTTTACAATATAAGGCTCGACAGACTTCAAATAGTGTCATAATTCACTTAGTAAAAAGTGGCACTATGACTTCAACACCCCCTCCCCCAACAACTCCATGCCTGCCCCTAGAAGGCCACAGATTCATATAATACTGTGCTGGGATTAGCTTTCTTTCTCCTTCTATGTATTCATGTGATACTGATTTTGCTGCAGCAAGAACTTTTTCTTTATTTATTTCTCCTTCAGCCTTAAATTGACATCAAAAAGAAACTTCTATGATAACAGATTGTCCAGATGCTGTCTGATATTATTTTAAATTCAAACCATTTATTTATGGTGTGTTCTTCACTTGTACATTATTTTAAGTTCCAGATGCTGCACTGATGTTATTATGTGAAAAGAGTAGGTTTTATTTAGTAACATCAAAAGTGGGTGGTAAATTTGAACCACATAACTACCTTGAGCTCTTGTGATGAGTTTTTATGAAAAAAAATATTCTTGGCCATGCTGGAGGAAACCTTAGAGAGACTATACAAGTCAGAAACCAGTCTTCTGAAGAATCAGAGCTAAATCTTTGGGAATCTCTGTTATGTTAGATATTTGTACTACATTTGTCATTGTTTTAGAATGAAATTAAACAAGATGAAATGTTTTAATAAAAGTAAATTAAATTTAAAGGGGGGATGAACACCACAAGATGTGTATAACCTATTGGGACTGTGTCATCACAAGATGTCCTAACCAGTGTTTTTCTTCTAAACATCTCTCCTAAATATACAGTAACATGAGTCACAAGACTTCCTCACCAGTGTTTTTCTTCTAAACATCTCTCCTAAATATTCAGTAAAAAGGGAGGTTACATACATATTATATCTATATTTGATTCTTTTATCACTGCACTAGTTATTTCTTCCTCATATCCTATTTATTATTTTTTATTATCTATGTTCTTTCATATTACTGGTATTTTTATTTTCATTTTGGGACACTCAATATCTGTCCCTTGTGTTTTCTTGAACCAGTTATGATACTTTCCATATAATTTTCTAGCTTATTTTTGTTCATCTTCAGTATGTTATTACCCACACCATAGAAATGACCATCGTCAATCATCTATTACATTTTCAGCAGTTTCATTGTATGCATTATCTTTCTGTCTTGAGTTCATTTTTATGTAAGATTTTCAGTTACCTCTATCTACTTTTATTTTCCATTACAAAAAAAAAATCACCTACTTAAACTGTCTTCTTATACTTTCTTTCAACATGTTCCTCATATATAAGACCAGTTTTCTCTAATAAATTTCAGTTATTAGTGTCCACCACAGTAGATTATTCTAACCCATTGTTTGTGTGACTATAAACTCCTGTTTACAATACACATCTGTATGATTTCTGCTCCCACATTTGTAACACTGCCTAAGTATTCCTAGTTTCAATATGATCCTGTCTTCATCTAGCATAGTCATGGCAAGTAGATGTAAAATTCAATCCACTGGATGTAACATAATATCTGTTTTCTATACTTTAGTCTCTATCCTGAACACTCGTACACATTTTTTTATTCCAGATTTCAGTGCACAGTATAGTCATAGATATGACAATGCTTCTTTTTCTACCACTGGTTCATATTAAAATGATCTTTTTCTAAAATATTTTGTAGATAATCTATGGTATAAAATGTTTCAGTTTGTCTGCTTCTGCCACCACTGCTCAGAACTTATATTAAATACATCTCCTCCACTGATTTGTATAATTCTTTTAACACATTCCAACAAAATGTTCACTTTGCAGCATTTGTAACTAACATCTAAGTGATGAATCACTTCACATGCTGCTAGCATGCTTTACTGCTTTACATTTGATGTCATGACCCTTAGTCTTCAGTATTAAGGAAAAACAAATGCCTCAGAACTTATTTCAAATATATCTTCTTCACTGATTTGTATAAATGTTCTAATGTGTTTTGTTTTAAAATCTACTGTATTTGTGTATTTGCTTTTTAAAGGACTTGTTTTTAACCCCTTTGGATTTAAGCCATGCACACATTATATTTCACTTTAAGCTTTTGGCAATTTTAAAGCGTTTGTCATTTTTTAAAAAAGTTTTCTTCATTTATAATTTGCTACCTTCACAACTGTAATAGTTCAAGCAAAGAAGCAGGATTTTGATGCATCTGCAACCTGAGATGCTTATTTGTTCAGTTTCCATCTTGAATCCATCAAATACTTTATTTTAATTTTTGACTTTGTGTGCCCTTAGTAATCATAGGAATCTCAAGGCTATTGAGTCCTGTGATCATTACACCTTGCACGTCTGCACCCTAGACCAGTGTTTCTTAACTGCCGGGCTGTGGCCCAGTAATGGGCCCTTGCATCAACTGTACCTTTTGAAAAAAATTAGCTGTCCTCTTGTCTCTATGACTCACTGTTGACAGTGGCCAAGTGACATAATCATAATTATTTAGTTTTTAAGGTGTTTAACAAAATTTATGCACTTTCTTAATTGAATTCAGGGAGAGTACCTGAGATTAAAATCATTAAGATTTTATCCTCTTATCTTGAATTTGTCCCACTAGCTGGCTAGCCCCACTCTGTATTTTAATTGGTCATCTAGAAATACCCTATGAAAGTCATAGATTTTAATTAATGACCAACCAGAATAACCCTATCTGCTAGCTAGACTGAGGTAGTGCTGAGGAACAGAGCCAAATGATGCATCCAACTGGAGACTCACATTGAAGTTGTGTCATCACCTTCTGCAAACCGCAGCTCCAGACATAGTCACAAGAGGCATCTCTCACAAAAGGCTAGGCACACATACCTCTCAACCTCTTAGCATGAGAAATCTGGACAAAGCCTGACATAATGGGGGGGGGGCAAAGGCCCAACAATAGGGACATATTTTAAATATTGGTCTTATAAACTTAGAGTTTTTTAGAATAACAGGATTTGTGTTAGCATGTATTTTTCTGAAGAATATGAAGTCTGAAACTCAAATGCATGCCATTATTTAGTTAGTGACTTCAGTCCACAGATCATTCCAGTGATTTGCCAGAAAAGCACATATTTTTATGGGGAATGGACCAAAAATACGAGGCAACAATCTGGACATTCTGTGAAAATCTGGACATTTGAGAGCTATGTATGCACGTCTTTTTTTTTTTTTTTTGGGTGGGCTGGTTGATTTTCCCTGGATTAACTTATTTTGCAGTCTTTGGGGAGAGGAAAGTTGGATACCCATACATTTGTCCCTAATACTTCCGTTTTCAGCTGCTAACACATTGGGCAGGATTCACGAAGGCTTGCACGGAGTGTAAGAGACATGTAACACTCCATGCAAGCCTCGCGATCCAGGAACAGCCCTAAACTCCGTGTAAGAGACCAGCTAAAACGTCTCTTACACGGACTGGGCGTGGACATGCTAAATACCTCACTTGCAGCCAAAAGGTATGCAAATGAGGTATATTAGTGATCCATGAAGCAGAAACCAGCCTGTGTAAGAGACGTTTTAGCTGCAGAAATGTACTCAGTTGACAACTGAGTACGTTTCTGCAAAATTCACAACGGAGCCATGTCAGCTCCAAATAAAGGGTGCATATGTGTCAGGTAGCATGCCAATGGCCAAATATGTGGCCATTGGCAAGGTAACCCGATGCAAAAATAATAAAAATATAATTTTTTTTTTCGGCAATAAACCCAGCGCAGCCCCGCGCAAACAGGCTGTGCTGTATAAAACATAAAAATGAAGGTTATAAACCCACAAATGTGGGTTTTATGCAATACATGGAATGACAATGCAGGGACCAGCAGACCAAAAACAACATGGCCACCGTGTAGTGGTTGCTAAGGGGGGAAGCTGAGTGTAAGACATGTAACTAAGCATTAGTAGGCAATCTCATGTAAATGAGGGTTAGGATACTGAATCTCACAGTCACATAGCAAATGAGCACAGTCTGAGTAGTGTAAGAGATACATAAGGGGGAGGAATAGAGTAGGAGATAGGTGACATCACAGGGGGAATGGTAGAAAGAAATGCAGTTCATTGGAGGTCAGTGTAACATGACAGATGACAGACACAGATCAGGGAAAGAGGAGTGCCACAAGATAAGTCTGGGAAAGTCAAGAAATGGAAGGTGTACACTGTTACTTACACTAAAGTTTCTTGCTGGGCGTGCATGCGCACGTGTGCACGCCATGAAGCGTGAGTAGGGCAGTGTGCATGTGTGTAAGGCAGACTGAGCATGTGGGAGCATGTTGGTAGATGTTTAACACTGTTTGCGCTGGTGTGCGCGCGTGTAGGGCAGACTGAGCATGTAGGAGCCTGTTGGCAGACCTGTAACACTGTTTGCACTGGTGTGCGTGCGTTTTAACCCGAATAAGACAATTGTAAATCGTGTAAGCATGTGTGCGCGCGTGTAAGCCACTGTGAGTGCGTTTCTGCTGGTATGCACGCTGCTCCCCCCTGAGGAAACAGAAAGGAAAAAGGAAGCAACAGAATTAGTAGGAAGCTAGCAGGGAATACTGCTGGAGCTAGCAGGTGAAAACAATTAGAAGCAGGCAATTACACAGGCAGAATAGTAGCCCAGCCCAGCACTTAAAACTCTGCAAACAGCAGTGCAGGATGTTTCTCTCAAGAGACACTGCAAGACAGGAGTAAGCTAATAGAAGTGAAAACTGAAAAAGCTTCACTCAGAGCAGAAATGTTAGGGGCTGCCATAGCTGTCATAATGAGACATAGGCGACTTGCTGAGGGTGGTGACAATGCAGATGGTGCCAGACAACCCACAGTGAGGAGACGGAGAAGAATGTACAGGCCCAGGGTCACCTACCACTGGTTACATGAGCTGGAGATAGTAGAGCGCTATAGAGTGGACAGAGAGCTCCTGCAGCAAATAGTTGAGCTGTGCAGGCCACGCCTCACACACAGAACCAACAGAGGGGAACCCATCCCAGTGGAAACCAAGGTATGTGTTGGCCTAAGAATACTAGCAACAGGTACCTTCCAGAGACCAACTGGTGATATGATGGGGATATCACAGGCATCAGCCTCCAGGGTACTGCACCAGTTCCTGGATGCCATGTCAGCACATGTCAGTGATCATGTATATTTCCCCAATGCCCGTGAGGTATTGGCCAGCAATATGCATCTCTTCCAGCAAATAGCAGAATACCCTGAGGTAGTGGGTGCAATAGACTGCACGCACATATGCATCAAAGCACCAGCCGGTGAGCGGGGTAGGGCCTACATTAACCGCAAGGGCTTCCCCTCCATCAACTGCCAGGTCATGTGTGATGCCCAGGGCATAATAATGAATGTGTGTGCTGGCTGCCCTGGGAGTTACCATGATTCCCACATCTGGCATTTGACGCAGCTGTACCAGACATTTGCCAATGGGGACATCCCACACGGACACCTAGTGGGGGATGCAGGTTATGCACTGGAGCCGTGGCTGATGACACCCATCAGAAACGCACACACACCTGAACAGGAACGCCATAATGAGGCACATGCACAAACACGTAATGTAATAGAGCGTGTGTTTGGGCTGCTCAAGTCACGGTTCCGGTGTCTGGACACATCTGGTGGAGCCTTGCAGTACACACCAACTACATGTACCCAAATTGTCATGGTATGTGCTATGCTACATAATATGATCTTGCGAAAACAGCTGCAGCAGGACCAGCATAGGGCTGGGCCAAACAGCCCCACCATTGCCAAGGCCATCACAGGCAGAGCGTGACTCGGAGGAGGAACAACCTGAGCCTGCCCCAGTAGGCAGAAGGAGGCATGCCCAGTATGCCCTGGCCTTGGCAAAGAGGCAACGCATAGCACATACACTGGCTCAGTAGGAACCCTGGGAATGATACCCCTCTGACTCACTCAAATAATAACAGGGATGCCTAAAATGACATGACCTGCTCACAAACATGTACAGGGAGTGTAATATGCGCATCTGACAGAGGCAGCCCTGCAGCACCACCTGAGGCATGAATGCCATGTGTTAAGTAATGTAACACCATGTACTATATGCACACCTGAGGACCCTGACTAACATCCACCCTCACCAAGCATGAAGCCACAAAATGACGATGGGATGATAAATAGCAATAACTGGCTGAAGTAATGCAGTTAGTCAAAGGGGAGCCAATGTGTTCCAGCCTGGGAAGACATGCGGAGCATGACATGATGCACCACCTGCTAGGGGTGGCATGCACCTATCAGTCCAGGCCCCATGGATACTGGCAAAGGCTGGCAGTACCCACAGCATGCCCTGAATAGGTAAGTCTCAAAACACAAACCCACCTTCATAGGTACCACAAGGGATAGGAACCTAGATGTAATGCTACCCAATGCCAGAAGTCTAAACAGCAAGATGTGTGCAGTGTAAACGCACACAGTATGGAGAATGTAGATATCAGTCCTGTAATAGAAAACTGGGTCAAGGCTCACATCAGCACCCTAACACTACCAGGTCACACCTCATACTGTGCTGTACAGCCGCAAAACATGGAACAAGCTACAAAAGGAGGGTGACTAGCAATAAATGTCAAGGATAACCACACCCCATGTTGGTACCACAACAAGAAGCAGCATGGAATAGCCATGGTCAAATACCAATGGCTAAAACTGCCTCCCAGTATATAGCCTGCTGCAGACTACTGTCCTAATACCAGGAACTGCACCTGGCCTATGTTGGAATACATGAATATATCAAGCCCCCCAAACCACATTATAATGCTTGACTGAAAATACCCAGACATACACCGGGAGCATTATACTAGCACCAACACAGTCGGAGAAAAGTTCCCAGAATCCATAAACCAAAATGCCCAGGAACAACATACCACTCCCACAAGAGGGGTAAGCATACTGGATGTGATAATCAGCAACATGTGTACTGGATGGCAAGATGAGAAGTGTATCCCTCACTGGTAAGACCAGACCATAGAGTAATCACACTGGATATACACATCCCGACCCCAGTCCCTGGCCAGAATACTACAGTGAAAAACATGTGTAAAGCATAGGTTGCATCCCTCCAAACCGATGTGGAATCCACAGAAGGCCTTGTGCAAGTGCAGAATATGGGACACACCGCAGAACATGTTATACAGGCATTCCATGAACACAGCCAGGAATGCTTGGAGTATGCAATCACAAATAACAACAAGACACAATGCCATACACGCAGGCATCTGGCATGCTGGACTCCAGCCATTACCAAACCATGCAAGAGAATGAGGAAGCTACCACATGATAGAGCAAACATAAAAAGGGAAGTAATCACTGATCAGTAGTATGGCAATAACATATGTCCACACATACAATCCACTAAGGCCAGCCACAACAAGTAGAATCTGTGAATCCAGAGGCAATGTGACACCTGTCCCAAGTACACAGACAACCACAACTCCCCCCAATAAATACAAATATATGTGATAGATGCAACCATGTATCCAAACCGGAGGCTGAGCTCCCTCAACTCAGTACTGTCAAAACTAGTCAGGAGGAGAAGGTAACCACATACACCACAAACCCAGTCCCACATAGACCTACCACAACTGTAAACCAAACACATAAACACAGAAAAACATTCCCGGAGGCCCTAATTACAAACACACCACACCAACAGAAGCCTCCAAAGCAGATCCCAAGCAACCACAACCTCCAAACATAGCACATGCAACACATAGTACACAAAGCTGGTGTGCCAAACAGTCACAGGCCAGAAGGAGAAACAACATGCCTGATACAGTTGTAATAGGTGTCTGTATAGGCAGACACACTGCTGTCCCACTCACCAGACTGAACAAGGGAAAGGGTACAGTAAGCTGCCTGTAGGCTGCCACAATATGCCACATAACACAAGTACGCAGGTCACCCCAAAGCAAGCAGAAATATGATGCACTCAATGTCCATGCTGGTGTGAATGACCTGAGATGTACCTCCCTGGACTACATGAAAAGAGACATGGATGAGCTCTCTGAGTATGTACCCCAGGCCGGTATGACACTGGCCGTGTGCAGCATCCAACCCTCACCAAGAATGATGCCACAGTACAAACACAGAATGATCATCTTTAACAGGTGGCACAGTTACAGCTGTCAGTCCAAGAGGGTCTAATGTCTGTCTGCTTGAGATGTCATGCATGACAAGCCATGCTGCTGTTCCAGGGATGGCTTGCACCTGTTACTCCTGCGTCTGGATACTGGATAAGGCCTTTGCCACCTCCATAGAGCCATATGTAGGCAAGGCCAAAAAGACTACCCACCACCCTAGAAAACATAAGTGGTAAGAAACATAAGGGTAATGCTGACCAATGCCAGATGTGTAAACTGCAATATGCATGCCCCTGAGGCACTTCCCAGTATGGAGAACATCGATGTCTGTGAAGTGACAGAAGCCTGCTGCAAGCCTAGTGATTGCACACCAGCACAACCAGGTTATACCACATATCATGCGTTATGGCCCCAACACCTGGACCAAAACATCAAAGGAGGGGGAGTATCCATATGCAGCACAGACACCCATATGGCCAGGTAACTGACAATGCACAAAGCAGCGGAGACCACCCATGTGCACCTAAGTGTAGTCAAAACTGCTGTACAGTCTGTAGCATGTGACAGACCACACTCTCACACACAAGAACTCCACCCAGACATCCTGAAGACACTGGACAGTATGAATGTCCCACCAAATACCAGACAAGGTACTCACAAATTACCACATAGGTGGTAAACCATTATGTATGCAAGGAGTAATCAGGGACCTAGGGACACAAGTCGACAGTAATCTGTCATGTGACACACACAATGCCAATGTGGCTAGGAAGATTGTCGATATTGGACACCGTATCATGAAAGGATTCACATCTACATCAACAGAGGTCACTGTGCCTCTGTACTGTTCCCTTATCACACCCATAATCTAGTACAATGACTCATATGGGATGTACCATACGTGACACCTGCAGCGGTTCGAAGACCTCAAAGGTACCCCACCAAGAGGATAAAGGGTGTCAAATATATGTCATATGCTGCCTGGCTGTAGACACCCCAGCTGAATGCAGTCACAGACTGCCTACACAGAGGCATTGTATGTCTGTTGTACAAGGCCATGTCCAACACAGGAGTAATGGACATGCTCCACCACAGGAAATCAAAGCCATTGGAGCTGTGACAGTGACAGATGTCAGCCTCAACACATAATGAAATAGGATGTGCTGGAGGGACAGATACATAACCCAGAGGCTCCCCACACCCAGAAACAGGATCCCAATCCATGTTAGGCAGAGCCCCTCACTGACACCCCTCAACAGGAATATTGCCAAGTGGATGGATGATCATACATGTATACTGGGGTCTTCACTGTGTCACGACCAGACAGAGGCACAGTAAAGAAAATCATAAATGGCCATAATAGTCACATAGCAAGGCGTGAAAGACACACACACTCTGGCTTGGCTTACTAATGCCCTAGGGTGGATAGCCTAGTATGAACCCATGAACCTATGAAGATACAAATTGTACAGGACACTAAGGATAATCACAAGGCTTACTTAACTGATGGTAGGAACCATGTTGGGAATCCACAGATATGCTCCGAATCACACAGATATTACAAACAACATACCAAACACACACACATATTGCCAACATATGACCTGACAGGTGCAGTGCAAACCCCCCCCCCCAGAATGCAAAATATCTATCCCAGCAGACTGCTGGTCCCCTGACATTGCAGATGCTGAGGTAACAGCCATCATCTGCAAAGCAAAACACACAGCAGCAAAGGTATGTGATGGTGTCCTGGGCTGAGGCCAACATGGACTCCAAGAATAATGGAATGCCAAATCACACTACTGCCCAATGTCAGCCTTACCACAGGATATGTACCCAAAGAGCAGTGTACAACAACAGTGGTCCTTCACAACAAAGGTGTTGCCTGAATGGATACTGCAAACTACCACCCCAGGATCCTGACAAGCTTGGTCTGCACAGCTATGGAAAGGATCAGTATGTACCGCAGACATAAAGCTATCATGGACCTACTGATACTGGACCCTACACAGTGTGGCTGTCGTAACTGCAGATCCTGCCCCTAAACATGTTTGACCCATTTGAAGCAGTCATTAAGGTCATTGATGAGGGCAATGTGGTCCACACAGCGTAGCTGGACCATGCATATGCTTCTAGACAATACCCTATGAGTTCAGTATGGGTATGTTCACCAGCTTAAATATATACCCCTATGTCAGTAGAGAAGTTGCAAACCAGACCGAGGACAGAATTGACATGGTCAGACATGCTGCATCCATGTCAGACTACAAAGCAGATATGAGTGGCATCCCACAAGGCTTGGTCCTGGCCCCCCCCCCGTTCTGTATATATGTCCCATAGGTATAGGCCAACATGGAAGGACTGTGACTGAACATGTATGCAGAGGAGTACAAACAGCCCACCATATCTGACCCCCAGCTGACACAAGCAACCCACAAAAGGGCCACCTACAAACAGACAACTGGAGCCATAGCCATGTCAGCAAGCTAATTGCAGAACTGTGGATAGACAACCACCGTGGATATACAGTAAGTGCCCACAAATTACCACACAGGTGTTAACCCATTACGTACCTAACATGTAATGAGAGACCTGGGGACACAAGGTGATAGATATCCTGCACTGGACAAACATGTGGCTGTAGTGTTCGCAGAAACATACCATATACCCACCCAATCATGAAGGTTGTCAGATGTAGATAAGGGAGGTCACTGTGGCTCTGCAGTCATCCTTCATCAGCATCACAATTGACTACAATAGCCCCTGTGGGATATACCTCAGCAGACACCTCCATCAACTGTAAAGTCCACAACAGTACCCCACCAGGAGTAGCAAAGAGCATGAACAGATGCCATGTGTTGCCTGAGTAAACAAACTGCAGCCCCACACACTGCCATACTGCCCAGCTACAGGCAAGCTGTGCCTGATGTATGAAGCCATGTCCAACCTGGAATCAATGAACATGCTGCACCTTGTACAATCTGAATGGCAGTGAGCTATGCACATGAGAGACCTGAACCCCAGCACTGACATACATAGGACAAGCTGTACAGAATGATCCATAACACAGAAGGCACCCCCACTCTTGAGTAGACTCCCCAGTACAGGTTAGCCAGAGAGTCACCTATCGACACCCCTCAAGAGGAATCCCGATGAGTGGATGGGAGATGGTAGGTTAACCCTGGGTATCACTGTTATGTCAGAGGTAGACAGAGGCACAGTATACCAACCATGACATATGTCATGGCAAACTCCAGTTACAATGTGTGTCGAAGGACAAACACACCCTGTGACTAGCATCAGAAATGGCCTAGGGAACATCGCTAGTGTTTGCCAATGTCCACCTATGTTGTGGAATACACTACCAATGTTGGACGAGCCTGGTGTAGGTAGTCCATATCTGAACATAATGCAACATGGTCATATGTGCACAACTGGCCCCTACACAGTCTGTTGTGCACACTATGAAGATGTCAAGCAGTGATAGGACTAAAGCCCAGGATACTGTCCACCACAGTGAAAGTACTGAACCAGTACACTATACGGTACTACAGTGTTAGGTCATTATGAAAGTATGTTGACAACTGTCTGCAAAGTATCCCATGCAATCCCTGCAGGCACAGTATAATCCCTGTTGTGGCAGACACGAAGCAGTTGGCCAGTTAGTACACAACATGACACCCAACACACAACCATAAACGTGAGATATTGTTGAAGTTCACACACACCCAAATATGTGGTGGACTTCAGAGTGCAACATATGGAAAGCTCACACTGGGCATGCTCGCACACTTTGATAAATGAGGCATATGTCAGACAACATGCCATGGAAAGGCTGAACTGGGCATGCTCACACACTTAGGCCATATCTCCGTTTAGCAGTTGGCCACACATATCTGGTATTTGTATGTTGTCATTCCAGGAACCAACCACAACACAGCAATCTGCCCAGTGCACACAGTAAATGACTACAGAGACATAAGTGATATAGTGGATCGCTGTCATATGCAAACATCTTCCACAGATACACAAGTTGGTCATAGGAACAGGGAATGCTATGGCAATAAAGACCTGCAAACAGTAGAACAGCACAACAAATATTGTGCATCTGACAATTGAACATATGGGTGTAGAGGTCAATACTAGGCTTGTTGCCCTAGGGAATGACAGCTCAGCCAGAGTGTGCTTGGCATCTGCATCCCCAGTACAGTAGGCTACTGTGCCACTGTAAAGTAGGTCACATAAGGCAACGTGTGAGGCTAGTGAGCTGTGCCTCTGTCAAGCGGGCACAGTGGAGATCCCAGGGTTTGAATGTGCTAAGCCACAGCCATGTTGTTGGTGTGTGCTGGAAGAGGGTTGCAGAGGATCCCTAACAGTAAGTGGCTGTCAATAACAGACTGAGGGGAGCCCTATCTGCATTGTCTGGACAATTCCACTGTCAACACTGTGTTGTGATGATTATGTGGGAATGAAGTGTCATGCCGGAACTGTTCACAGATGTCCTCCCTCTGTGGGCTACAGCTCTGCAATGTATTAGCTCACTCTGTCTGTTGGACGGCTCATATATGGCTGGAGTACACCTGACAGGTGTCTTGTTGTGGAGCAGTCATGGGTATATGTGGGATAGCATGATCAATGCAAACCGTACACATGCTCATAGAATGCAATTGTCAAGGATTATGCTGAGTGGCCAGTATAGTCCCCAGCATGGGTCCTTTGAAGTCGGCCACCCCAGTCTTCACAAGTGTAGAGTCTGCTTGTGCTAAATACAGTTTGTGTGCAGTGACAACCTTGCCTGGGGTGGGGATGGGATATGGATGTCCAGGGAAAGGTGGGTATGGTCAGATATCAACAATGGTGGTCTACCTCTGGTGTGGAACAGTGAGTACCCATGTTGCAGATGGACAGGTGCAATATGTATTCCCCATGTGGCTGTGGTGTGTGGTTCTGCCATAGCACATGGACCCACAAATTGTAGTGGCTGTAGGGTAAAGTGGTAGAGGCCTGAGTAGTTCTCACACACAATATGCCTGTACCTGATGTTAACAACTGGAATGGTGTATGTGAACACCTGCATATCCCGGCACTGTTCCCAGGGAAGCTAAGTGTGTGTCCTGGATGTGGGTGTGGTGTTCTGGACTGGTTGTGTTGTGTGTTACAGGTCCTGTGGTCATGAAGCATGGTATAGAACATAACCTGCCAGTGCGATGTGCATATCTGACCCTGACGTAGGTGGCTGCAAATGCATATATATGCTATCCCCCACCTGACAGGTAGTACTAGATGTACATAACTCTGTAGAAATAAAGATGTCAGCACCCTATAAATACTGCAGGTGCAGACCAGATGCCCAGTAATTTGGTTAGCGTGCTCTGCTAATGCATCTCCCTCAAGTGTCATAATATAGGTAGGTAGGAGTTTGAACCATGCAATTGCTCAGTGTGTGTGTGTGTGTGTGTGTGAGCGGGGTTGATGTGTGTGTGAGTAAGATGTCCCTTTTGGCAACTGTGAAAGCACTCTACAGGATGCACATTCCCCTATCTCAGCACGGATGATGTCAGCACCCTATAAGTACAGCAGGAGAAGGAAAACCTCCCAGTAATTCAAATAGCGTGCTCTGCTAATGCATCTGTCACAAGTGTCATAACATAGTTAGGTAGGGGTTTGAATCCTGCAACTGCCCAGTGTGTGTGGAGGGGTGTTAGTGTGTGTGCAAGTCTGTGTGAGGGAGATGTCCCTTTTGGCAACTGTGAAAGCACTCTACAGGATGCACATTCCCCTATCTCAGCACGGATGATGTCAGCACCCTATAAGTACAGCAGGAGAAGGAAAACCTCCCAATAATTCAAATAGTGCGCTCTGCTAATGCATCTGTCACAAGTGTCATAACATAGTTAGGTAGGGGTTTGAATCCTGCAACTGCCCAGTGTGTGTGGAGGGGGGTTAGTGTGTGTGCAAGTCTGTGTGAGGGAGATGTCCCTTTTGGCAACTGTGAAAGCACTCTACAGGATGCACATTCCCCTATCTCAGCACGGATGATGTCAGCACCCTATATGTACAGCAGGAGAAGGAAAACCTCCCAGTAATTTGAATAGCACACTCTGCTAATGCGTCTCTCTCAAGTGTCATAATATAGTTAGGTAGGAGTTTGAAACCTGCAAATGGCAAGTGTGTGTGTTTGGATGTGGGGAGTTTGTGTGTGTGCAATTCTGTATGAAAAACATGTGCTTTTTTGCAATCAGGAGATCACACTACATGATGCACATTACCCTTTCCAAACAGTGATGATGTCAGCACCCTATACATACAGCTGGAGAAGAGACACCTACCAGTAATCCGAATAGTGCAGTCTGCTACAGCATCACTCTCAAGTGTCATAACATAGTTAGGTAGGGGTTTGAAACCTGCAAGTGTGTGTGTGTTTGGATGTGGGGAGTTTGTGTGTGTGCAATTCTGTATGAAAAACATGTTAGTTTTGGCAATCAGGAGATCACACTACCTGATGCACATTACCCTTTCAAAACACTGATGATGTCAGCACCCTATAAGTACAGCCAGAGAAGAGGAACCTCCTAGTAATCCGAATAGTGCACTTCGCTAATGTGTCTCTCTTACGTGTCATGACCTAGTTAGGTAGGGGTATGAATCCTGCAAATGGCAAGTGTGTGAGGGTAGTAGGGTGTGTATAAATGCAATTGTGACAGAACAGATCCTTTTGGCAAACACTACAATACACCAGATGCTGCATATTCCCCCAGTAAACACAGGGGATGTCACCACACTATCAGCACAGCCAAACAGGGCTAGTTGGCCAGTAATGCCAATAGTGCGCTCTGCTACTGGGTCTATTACCATTGTCAGAGTACAGATAGGTATGTTTTGGTAACCCACAACTGCCACATGTGGTTGTGTCACACATTATGACCTTGTGTGGGTCTTTGTGCATAACAATGCATGCCATTGCCTAAACCAGCAATGGCAATGCACACATGATGTATGTGTGTGACACATACACATAAATACCTGTGACCTGCAGTAGTTACCATGTCTGACACATGCCTCGAGTGGATAAATGGTATTTGCAATGCATAACAATATGACTGTGTCTTACTGTGCAGGGGCTGCACATGGTATGTGTCTATACAGTGTGGGTGTATATGGTAAAATACCTACAGCAGGGGATACACATCTGGTCTGGGCCATATAGTCTACATGTAGTCGATGTACAGGTGCTGCATGTTCCCACCTGTTGTGGGAGTGGTAACATGTCATTCCACTGCAATTCAGTGACCACATGCTGGGAACCCTTCAACTAGTGTGTTGTAGCTACAGTAATGCTCATGCACAATGTTTGGCTGGATGCAGTCCAGCCATATAAAGACAGTTCTTGAGACTTGCATATTGCCAGTGTTGTTATGGAGGATAGGTGGGTTTCCTGTGTATGGGAGGGTTGTGTGTGCCAGGCTATGAACCAGAGGGCAGTCCGACACACTGTTAGCTGCACATGAATAGGCCCTGATGCTTTGTGCTGTGCCAACAACCTGGAGGTGTGTGTATCTGTGGTGCCTTGGGATACCACCCCCCTGTCCAGTGTTACATGTGTAGGGGACGACAGGCATGGTATGAGGTATAACCTGGCAGTGATGGGTTGCACCTGTGAGCCGTGAATCAGGACTCTGGTACTGCACAGACATTGCAGTTCACCGTGCTGAGGACAGTGTCCAGTGCATGCATCTTGCGGTGTACACTGCTGGTGTTGTGTAGCATCACTGTTAGTGTCCTATCCTGTGTGATACCCACGGAGGTGGCTATGTAATCCGTGTCCTGCAGCATAAGGCAGTATGTGTGTATCAAGGGGCTTTGCCAATATACATTGGGCCATGGGTGTCACGTGCAAGCTGCCCTCGCACATCATTGTGGCTTCCTAGCATGTAAGCACACGTTGACAGCCAGTGGATACCCTATGAATGACATTGGAGACTGAGCAGAATGTAGACATAGAACACCCTTCCTACATATAGTGGTAGCATACCTGGTGAGGGTATGATGGCAACCAAGATCAGGCTCATACTGGCCCGTGCCACATGCTGAGAGATCCCTTCTATGTTCCCTATCATGTAGTCCAGGGAGGTATGTCTCAGGTCATCCATAGTGGCATGGTCAATGACTGAGTCATATGTGTCCATGCCTCTGACTGACCTGTATGCATGTGTTTTGTGGTGGACCATAGTGCCCCAGAGGCATATCACTGTGACCTTCACCATGTACAGCCTGTTGAGCGGGACCCCACTGCAGCGGCCAAGAGAGGTACCTGACACATCTGTAGCAGGTGTGTTGTGTAGCCCTACAGGCTGTGAGTGTGTGGCACATGGGATGTGTGTGCCATGTGTGGCATGTGCTCTGTTCTGACATAACATATGCCTGTGTGCCAGCTGTGGAGGTGTGTGATGCTCAGGCAGGATGCTATTCTGAGTCCCCACGTATGCCCCAGTGTGTTCAGCTTGCTGTCAGTACATGTCTATGTCTGACTGGTATTGTAGTCACTGTAGTATGACATGCCACCTGACAGGGTATGGCATTACTGGGTTCAGAGTGCTCAGTCCCCAGATTGGCTATGTGGTGGCATCCCACACATGTGTTGTACGTTCCTGGCCAAGGGTGATGGTTGACTGCATACATGTGGCAGCTGTGACATTGCCACATGACTCACATAAACCACAACTGGACCATAGAGGTGATTCACAGGTTACCTTTGCACATGCTACCCTAGTAGTGTGATTGCCATGGTGAGTACCAACACATAGGGCCAATGGGGAACAACATACTGAAGGTGTGTATGTGTGGGTGTACTGCTACTGTTTCATAGCACTGGCATATATGACTGCACACATGGGTAAATGCCAGGTAAGACATGTGCAATGTGTCACAGGCAATGTACATGCGAACAGGACAGACAGTGACGTTCTGTCATGTGTAAACTTGACATACGTATCGTACACTATGCAGATGTCACTAGTAGTCCGCAGAAGTACTGTAACTCTGCATTGCAGGTGGAAGCAGTGTTCCAGGGAACCCCAAGCGAACATGCATGCAAACAAAGCTACAGTAAGCAGGGCTGGAAGTAGTCCATTGTACAACAAAGAAGGGGTAACACTAACAGTAGGTAACAGTACAAATATGTAGGCACTATCAACATGTACCCAGGAATGCACAGCGCAGATGCCCATGGTAGAACTGATATTATGTCATAGTTAATTGTGATTTGGATTACATTGGTACTGCACACATATCAACATGTGCAAACATCCACATTGCATACTCGTTGTGGGCAACTTGCCACCATTACTGTACATGTCCATCATTGCATATCACTACTTGCATTAGCTTCCCCCCTGTGCTACCCATGTATGTGGCTATCTGTTGACATCCTTACCACCGGTATGCAATTATGTGCAGCTGTTACACTTTGGTATGTACTATGGGTGCAGATAACAATTCAGGACAGTCATATGGTTACTGCATCAGGCATGCTGGGATATACACACAGTCATATCAGCACACTGTACTGTTACCAACATGATACTACTAATACACTTCTATGTAGTCACCCTGTGCATCAGCAACGTGTTTACCTGTTCCTGCACTGATGTTGGAGATTGCAGGAGGTGGCACAGTTTCATCATATGCACAGGGTGTGAATTAGGTATGCCTGAGTCTGCCACTGATACCACCAATTGACATGTGTGTGTATGTGTGTTGGTGAGGGACAGCAGTACAGGGTGGGGCACTGTTGGTGCAGTGTGTGTGGTATGTGGTAGCCCTAGGTGTTAACATTTTGCATGTGTGTATGCACGCACACAGTTCCACCTCATGGCTGCCATATACAGGGGTTTGTGGACAGCCACAGACTGCACCTGGCAGGTCATACAGATCAGTGTCTGTGGGCACGGACACGGTACCTGTGCCTGGCAGGGGTGCTACGGACCGTATCCAGTACTAAGCCAGACTGGGTACTGTCATCAGAAGCGGGAGTGTGTTGACTGGACACAGGTCCCTGTTGGGACTGTCCAGAGCCACGTGCACATGGTCTCCTGGGGCGTTCCGATGACAGCACAGACCCAGCATTGCTGGGGCTGCTGCTGGCACTATGGAGGCATGCGAGGGCCTGTTGTCATCCGCGCTGACTGCCAGCTGCTGCTGTTGCTGGCATACGGCCATGTCGACGCCGCAACTGCCCACCATTGCCCTGGCTCATGGACATTTGGTTGTGGAACTGCTGTAATATGTCCCAACAACGTCTGTCTATGACATCGGTGAAATTACGGATAGCATCCGCGATGTCACTCATACTGTCAGTCATGGCTGTGCGACATGCTCTCAGCTCCCTCAGACCCTGTCTGGTGTACCTTTCCATATGTGACTGTGCCTGCATGACAGCCCGAAACATAGCTGAGGTTGACAGACCTCTTTGGGCACATCTGCCAGAGGCAGTACGCCCACGGATGCTCCCACGAGAACCCATGGGCAACTGTCTGTGTGGTACCATCGTAGACCCTGCCCATGGCTGCTGTGTGGGGAAGCATGTGCCACAGATACCACATTACCCTGGTCAATGCCCACTGTATCCTGTCCATCACCTAGGGACAATGGTGACAAAGGATGTACTGGCAGGATGACTGTGCGCAATGATGGGGTTGACAGCTGTGTACTGTCAATTAGCTGACCAATGGTGGACCCTGACACACCTTCCTGTACCATTACAGAGATATCATCATTACCAGTACCTGTGGCACCAGATTCAGGTTCCCTGCTGCAGGACACCAGAGCAGCACCAGAACCTGTGGGAGGAAGACAGGAAACACAGTTTACAGTGTCCACACAATGTTACCAGTGATGCACTTATGCACACATGCACACATGCAAACGTGGACACATGCACACATGCACACATGCACACATGGACACAGGCACACATGCACACATGCACACATGCACACATGGACACATGCACACATGTACACAGGACACATGCACACATGCACACATGCACATGCACACAGGCACACATGCACACGTGGACACGTGTACACATGCACACATGCACACATGCACACATGGACACATGCACACATGCACACATGGACTCATGCACACATGCACACATGCACACGTGGACACAGGCACACATGCACACATGCACACGTGGACACAGGCACACATGCACACATGCACACATGCACACGTGGACACAGGCACACCTGCACACATGCACACCCCGCAGTATACACACAGAGCACTACTGAGTTACACTAGTATTACTAGCACTATCAGGACTATTATAGGTATTGTTAAACACACTCACCAGCATGGATGGCCTGCCTTGCTGTAACACCGGAGGAACCTGCAGAAATGAGGAGATTAATGTCAGTGGGCACAACTGTGCCAGTGATACTGCATATGATACAGTGCAGTAGTACACCAGTTGCCTTTCACATGTCAGCTGCTGATATTGCCAATATCACACATGCACAATTACATACTATGTTGACAGCTACATACCACGGACACACCTTACACATGCATAAACTAACAGTGTACAGAACAGTCAAGTGTACATATGGCATATTACCTGCATGCTCCATGTCATGCTGCTGTGTGGATCCAGCCTCCATCATGATGCATGTGTATTGCTGTTGCTGTTCCGGGGCTGGAGCCACAACACTTAGGAGTAGCCCCTGCAGTCTGGTGAGGGGGGGATGTGTGGCCACCCCACCTCCTGTGACAACCTGTTGCCTGTGGATATCCGACGCACGCTGACGGACATTTCTGATTAAATCACTGCAGCGATGTCATACCTGCTCATATGTCCTATTATGCGTGCCGATGTCATTTACACTACGGACAAGGTCTTGCCACAGTGCAGCCCTCTCCTGCTGATTCTGGCTGGTGCGGGAAAACAGTATGTCATAATCCCGCACCAGGCTCTGGTGTATCTCCTCATCTTCTGCTGCAGAATAGGCAGGATTACGCTGACGCGCCATCTCCCTGGAAGAGAACACAAACAGGATATCAGCAGACTATGTCAGCAATATATGGCACACATACTATACATGATACTCAAGTGTAGTGATATACTACTACTCCCATATGTTGCATGTGTGTGTCTCGTGGTGAATACACAAGTACATGGCCAGATATCAGTGCTCAGCCAACACCTGTGCAACAATACCTGCCACATTCCATACAACATAGTAGCATGCCCCATCGGTCAGCACACTGCGACAGGTCCAATGCACAACCTCACTCTGGGGGTTCATACCAAGGTACTGTATGTGGAACGCCATCCACTAGTGTGATGTGGACACAAGTTACTCGGCCTGGATATACATATCCCACCACCACCACCAGCACAGTAGACTACTTTGATATGTATGTGATTAGACAGTTATTCACTTGTTAGGACTGAGATGGTATCCATGCAGCCCACTGGGCCAGTGGAAGCCACAACCCACACTGCTGACCCCTTTGCGAATGCTTACCACGGACATCCCACAGATTGCATGGAACTTGCACACACATTTCTAACCCAGACCCTATGCACAAAGGTTAGGCATCCTGTCCGGTGGACCCCAGCCAGAGGCAGATTGTATAACAATAGCAGGAAGCTACTGCAGGACAGAGCAGATTCACATTAAGGGAAGGCATCTGTGGTCAGCACTGGTAATACGCTACGGTCTCTCATAACAACGGCCACGGCCTACTCTGGGAGGGAAACGGCCACAAACACTATAGATAACCACAAGGCCTTCTTCAGTTATGTTACACATATGGACCAAACGCCTCAGATATGCTCTGAGTTAATACACACCTACTTAACATTCACCGAACACACAGATATTGGCAACATTCTTGCAGACAGGTTCGGTGCACGTATTCCCCCTCCTTCTCCCCCACAAGTAGAAATACTTATCACAGCTGAATGTAACCTCCCTATCATCTCACATGTCCAGGTGAGGGCCGCCCTCAGCAAAGCAGAACACACAGCATCACTGTGACCTGATGGTATCCCTGGATGTGTGCTACGTGCACTCCAAGAGGACATACAACCGCATATAAGACTGATATTTAACCTTGGCCATACTACAGGATATGTAGCTGAACACTGGCATACAGCAACAGTGGTCCCACACCACTAAGGAGGCACCTCTACTGACCCTGGGAACTACTGCATCATAAGCATAACCAGCCTGGTCTGCTAAGCTATGGAATTATTCAGTATGGGATGCATATACAGCGATATTGGGTACCTGCAGACACTTGTTCCTGGCCAGTTTGCCTTTGTGATGTGCTGATCCTGCCTTTTGAACCTGGTTGACCTTTCAAAACAGTCACTACAGCCATTGATGAGGGCAACGTACAGACAACTGCTGCCAGGATCATGGCCTAATGACTGACATGTAATGTATAGTCATCCCCTTTTGGTGGAACTACATACACACAACATATCACATGGACATACCTATAGATACAGACCTATGACACATTTGGAGGGTTCACAGTATGCAGACTATTAACCTGCTACTTTACATTACCTGTGTTTGTCGCAGCTGGTTGCGTTACCACTACTTCTGCTTCCTGCTGCTGCTGGCATGGCTTGCTACTGTCACTGCTGACAGCTTAGACTCAGTGTGTAGCGTGTGTTTTTTTTCTCTCTCACTCTCTGTCTCTGCCTCTATCTGTCTCTCTCCCTCTGTCTGCTTCCAGACAGTGCAATGAATGTATTGCATGTGTGGAGTGTTAGTACAGGATGCTTTTGTAGGTATCTGCATAGGTCCATGTGATGGCCTCTGCACCAATTGTAAGCCAGCATTTGCTAATTGCATGCAGCCAGTTGTGTACTGATTGCAGTTCTCACTGTGATTTCAGGACAGTGCTATAAAAGGGTATGTGAGATAGGCATTGCCCTTTCAGATTGTAAGGGCGGGGACCATGCTGGTATGCTGTGGTCACTGTTCTGTGAGTGTAAAGGTTAGTATCTCTCTCATGATTCAGGCTGTGTTGTAGATTCACATTTCTCCATTCCTCTCTCCTGTTCCCTGTAGTAAGTGTGTATACACAATGACACCTACAACTATATATATATATATATATATATATATATATATATATATATATATATATATGTAAATATACATATATTTATATATGTACATTAACTGACATTATTACCTACTAGCTACCAAATAGCATGGCTGTTTCTATTCACACACTACTATTATGGGAATCCACTAGTTTTGACAGTAATTCTAAATGAAATGCTTTGTGTACTACACATCCTATATTCACTTTACATTCATTCCTACTATTACATGATATATTTATTTTAGCACAATGCTCTTGTATAAGAGTCATGGCTTAGTGGTAGGTTATGCAGACTACTGTTTCCAAGGTCCTGGGTTTGGGACTGACAGTGGGATTTTATTTTGCTTTTGAACTGACTACAGGACCTGTCAAACAGAGTGACTAAGGCACTTTTAAGCAGTTGTAACCGGGTTGGCGCTGGTTTGCGCGGAGCTCATGCATGCGCACTGGCGTTTAGCTCCGCACACACATGCGCACAGCCGCTTACAACCGCTTAACAGTGCTTACTCTGGCGCACACCCGCGCTATTTTCTTTGAAAGAAATGAAAATGGGGAGACAGGAAAGTGGTGAAAAAGGGGTCACAAAGAGGGTAAGACAGTAGGGAAACCAGCTTGGGATTTGCAGGAGGGATGTAGGTAAGGCCCATAGCTGCCCATTTCTTCATCAGCAACAGCTGTGCATATGTATCTAATTTGGTGTGACATTTGAAACCTTCCACCCCTGAGAGAGGTGTCAGGACAACAATAATACTTGTTGTACAGCCAATTGTAATTGATAGTTTCCATGTCCAGCAGACATGTGTGCAGAATGGGCAGCTATGTATGGGGCATAATTTTTTTGTGGGTACAGAGTGCCCTTTTTTTTTTTTCAGGTGAGAGTGGTATGTCAGGTGAAGGAAGTCGGTATAGCTGGGGAGGTAGGTTGGGTAGGTCAACAGACAAGACAAACAAGACGCATACAGGGGCGGTGTATGACACATGTGGGGGGGGGTTACACAATTGACGGGGACGGAGGTTTGGATATCCAGAGCCCATGAGCCCACAGATGGCAACAGTGGAACTGATATCACCACCCATGGGCAGTTGCCACTGTTCCTTCACTGCCCAGGATGGGGCTGTGCTGGGGGCTGTGTAGGCCGGGCAACAGGCATGCCCGTAAGTTGTGCCACCTGTGCTTCAAGCTGACATAGGGGCCTAAGAACAGAGTCCTGGATCTCCCTACGCACCACAGTCCGGATGCTACGGAGGGTGAGTGGTGGTTCTCCTCTGGCCACACTTGCAGAGGGGGGACAAGCCCCATCCCCTGCAGCGCTACCACCCACAGGTGGCACAGGGCCACCGGAGGAGGGTCCAGACTGGGCACTAGTGCCAGATGCACTCGCCAGCTGAGGTGGGAGAGGTGGGTCCACTGGAACCCGCCTTCCCTGTCATCCTATGTTTTGCATTATGTCATGACAGTTTGGGTTAGTGACATATAATACCATTCACAATTAGTTGTAACAGCATGCATTAGTATTCCCATTAACCAAACACCCAGATATTCACACCATTGAACAGCGAGCATAACACATGCATAATTTGAACAGCAATACACAGTCCAACAACATGCAGGGTTGATTGATGGCAACAGGCCATCAGGTTTGGATGTATGAACAGGGCAGATGCATCAACGGACATGCAAATATTTATGACCCAACAGGACAAATGTCCAGGGGTGTTAATTGTGATTGCACATACCATTTTCACGTGGAATGGGTTATATGTGGTTATAGGGTGGGTGAAGAAAATAATATTAACACCTTCGAATACCAATACATATGCTGTACATTTCTAATAGCTGCACATATATACACACTACTGTTCTAGATACAGTTTCCTATATGATAACTGCTTCAATTTGGTGATAGGACTGTTACTGCTACATCAATATACATTTTATTGTTCTTCATACACATTCATATCTGGCTTTGTTCAGCTACATCATCCTGCTACATTTGCTTTATATATCTATAGACAACTGTGGATGTTTGGTATGTCAGACAATCATACTATCTGCATATTGCAGACTGAGAGCAACATATCCAGATTTTGGGATACACATTCCAGCTGCAGCAACACTTTGAACAGATTTCGCTGTTTGGTTTTCCTTCTCACATGCATTTCCTTCTGTACTGACTGCAGTATACTTTATTCAGGGGTTATTACTACTTTATTGGTGGATTCATAACACTTTCTCACACTCTCTCACTTGTTTTCATTTTACTATTCAGGATGGTACTTACTTCTAGGCTTTATTGACATGTTTTACCTGTAGTTATTACAATCCTTTCCAGCAGTCTCACTTCTGTCATGTTTCAGTATTTCAACAAGGGTATATTTCACACATGTGATTTGCTCATCTTCTGCAGCTGTACGTTTCAGCCTGCTGCAGGTTGTGTACTATTATATTACAGGTGGGGCATCTTTATTTCAGACTTTATTTCAGACATTTTAATTTTTCTGTTTGGATTACAGACTGCAACACACTTTTGTAATCAAGCAATACTTGCAAACACTCTTACACTTGTTACTTGCACATTCTATTACTTAGTGACTACACTGCACTCTTTTGCTAACTGTCATACTTTTATATTTCTTTACAGTTACTGGGAGAGGATTACTGACCTGCCTGGTGGCGCAACCGCACCAGCCTATTGCCATAGGCTCTGCAGTTTGCAGAACGGACACCTGCAGCTGTAATATAAATGAAGTAATATTGGAATACACATCTCCATAATATCAGCTAGTTTAATTTCTTACATACATAATTACATGTAACTTACTCAGTAGTGGGGCGTTGGGCATTTGCCGGGCCTCCTGGATCCAAAGGTTCAATTGGTCCTGCTTGCATCTCTTCAGGTCCGCATGGTGGTGACGAACCTGCTCACCAGTCCTTGGAATCCCTGTGGCACTGGTGAGATCATGAGCCAACCGGTCCCACACCTCAGCCCTATATGTTCCCCACAGGAACTGGCCCTGCATGAGTTGGGTCTCATGATTGCGGACTAGGAGCCAGACCATGTATCTGGACTCCTCAATGTCCCACCTCTGTGCTCGAAAGCAACTACTCTCACCTACTCCTCTCATTCTGGCTGCAAGTCAGTTCTACAATCATTTATGCTGTGTATTCCCGCCTATGGGGCTTATATATGCCATTTTTCCCGCACATATCTGTGATTGGCCATTTTGGAATTGTATCAACTTCACAAAACCTGCTTTGTCATGCTCCACTTTGTATTCATTCCTATATATTTGCTATTACTGCATTTGTAGGTACTGCTGTCATGGCTTAGTGGTTCAGTGCCTTGACTATGGTGCATAGTATCCTTGGTTTGAACCTGGCCACTGCTTTTTATTTTTAATGACTGTCTAGACAGGCTGAAGGGTGTGTCTGTGTAAAGGCAGTTTTGATACGGCTTTCTCAACGTTGCCCGTTGGTTAGCTTGGCGCGGTGCACAGCTCCGCGCAAACGGGGTACGCTGGTTTACGCCTCATTTGGCTATCAGCATGCATATTACGCTCAGCTCAGCTAGGGGCACACAGTTTCAGCGTGTTAAACCACTGCTCACCTACGGGCACTCATTTTGCACCTGTTGAACCACTGCTCACCTTTGGGCACTCATTTTGCATCTGTTGAACCACTGCTCACCTTTGGGCACTCATTTTGCACTTATTAAACCACTGCTCACCTACGGGCAGATGCACTCACCTTGTTAAACTGTAGCTCAGCTATAGGCACATCTGGCATTTTTATTATTTTGTTATCTCACATTTCTTCAAAATAAATGGACTATTTCATTACATTTTACATGAACTATGATTTTATATGTGTACATGTTTGGCAGGGACTTGTTTCATGCTTATTTTACTAAAAATAAAAATTGGTGTTGTAGGGGCTTGAACCATGAATGCCTGCTTTTCAGCCGACGTCTCTACCGCTATGCTATTGCTTCTTGGCTTACTTTGCATATGTAGTTCTTATATGCTTTTCCACTGACTGCTAACTGTGGCTAAGCTACAGGCACGCCCGTGCAAATGAGCGCACTCACGGGCAAACATCTTTATGATTTAAAAAAATATATATAAGATGTTCATTTATATATTTTATGTTCATAGTCTGTGGGGGCATGTGTTGTGTTGTGTTTATTCACATTTCCATGGCCTCTGTCATGGGTGTTTACTTTGGGCAATTTTACTCTTCTGGGGGCGTGTCCGCTTTTAGGGCTCGGCCTACGGACACGCCCCCTACTGTCTTCCACGGACCGTGTTAGCCTTCGGTGTGATTCAGCATGCCCTCATGCATATGCTTGACATGCTGACGTCACACCATTTAACTGCAGCCTCCGTGTAAGCCATGTATCTCTTACACGGAGGCTTCGTGAATCCTGCCCGTTATTTTAAATAAATACTGGATCTGGTGTGTTGAAACATCTGAAACACATTAATAAGGGGGGTGTTTGCATAATGGCTGTACTCAGTGCCTTCTAGCACTTGAAGAGACGTTTAGGTATAGGATGCACATAGTCAGCACAATCCTACTGTCTTCATAAAACAATGTTGCTTTATTTCATCTTTATTTCATCTTCAGTTATTTAGTACATTGTTTGGATGGTGTGTTCAGCATTTGCAACGACATAAGTAAGGTTAAGTAAGAGTCACTTGCCACCTTCTTCCCATTTTTAAATTGTTATTGTTACTGAAGCTCAAATTTGTCTCATGGTATTGAAAATAAATGTGCTGGTACATTGGACACAGCAATGTTATATGTGGAATGTGGTACAGAAACTATTAAAAAGTCACAAATGTAGTGTGTAGTGTAGCTGTTTTGGATGTTTAAATATAATCATTAATGCATTATTAAGTGCCCACAAGGTTGAGATTTTTCATATTCTCACTAATTTTTAAGTGGCACAATAACAAATTATAGATCACCATCTATTAGTCATTTAAATGTGGATTTTAGCTTATTATCTGCTTTGTACAGTTTGTGCAAATGTAATCAATGCCTGACTGTGTAGATACCGCAGCTGTCCTCTGCTAACTGTGCTCTTGCTTCTCCTCCCACAGCTCGTCTCACTTCTTCTCGCTCATCTGGCTACCTGTCTTGACAGACAGTCTCCAAGTAATATGGTTTGCGGCTATGGGCTTCCCAGTTTGTTGAACTGATGTTGCCTCCCTTCATGTCATGCTTGCAGACATATTTGAAGTGCAGAACAGGTCTTCCTATGTGTCTAGAGCTGATGGCAAGCTCATCATACTGAAAGTCTTTGGTAATCCAACCGTCCTGCATATGGTTGAGATGACCAAGCCAGCACAAGTGCCAGTGATGCCTAGGATCCTTCTGAGGCTGTGTAGATGAAATGTGTTGAGTCTACGTTCTTGGCAGGAGTACAGGGTCCATGTTTCACCACAATAGAGCAGTGTGCTAACCACACATGCTTGGTACAACCTCATCCTGGTATTGATGGTCAATCTGGAGTTGGTCCAGACCCCCACTGTTAGGTGTGACATTGCTGTTGCTGCCTTTCCAATCCAGGTATTCAGTTTGGGATCCAGGGAGAGGTTACTGGTGATGGTGGAGCCCAAGTAAGTGAAGTTCTTCACCACCTCAAGAGTGCAATCACCAATGAAGATGCAGGAGGTACTAATGACATCCTGCCCCTTGGTCTTCTTGAGACTGATTGTGAGGCTGAACTCTTTGCAAGCACCAGTGAAGGAGCTTATGAGGCATTGTAATACTTCCTCAGTATGAGCATTCAGGGCAACATCATCTGCAAACAGCAGCTCTCTGATCAGTACTGTCTGCACCTTGGTCTTTGCTCAAAAGCTTGCAAGGTTGAAGAGATTACGAACACTTGTAGTGTGGAGGTATATACTGTCTTTGGAAACATATGAGACAGTAGCAGAAAGAAAAAGATGCTGAAGAGTGTAGAAGCAAGTACACAGCCTTGCTTTGTTCTGTTTCTGATTGGGATTGGACCCGAGTAGGAGCCATCATATTGTATGACACCTTGCATGTCCTTGCGGAAAGATATAATCATCCTTAGGAGTTTGGGGGAACATCCAATCCCCTGTAGCAAGGTGAAGAGGTTTTTCCTGCTGACCAAATTAAATGCCTTGGTTAGATCAATGAAGGTGATGTACAATGGTTTCCTTTGCTTGTCACATTTTTCTTGCAGTTACCTTAATGAGAAGATCATATCAGCTGTGGACATTCCTGCTCTGAATCCACACTGCTGCTCCTCAGGGTAAACACGTTCTGTGAGTGATTGCAGCCTGTTCAGAAGTACATGGGCAAAGGCCTTCTCAGCAATGCTGAGGAGGGATATTCCATGGTAGTTATTGCAATCATTTCCATCACCTTTGTTCTTATACAACATGATAATGTTAACATCACACATATCCTGGGGCTCTGTTCCTTTCTGCCAACATTGTAGCAGGAGCTCGTGCAGGTGGTTGATGAGAACACACTTCTTATCAGCCTTGATGACCTCTAGGGAGATGTCATCCTTTTCTGGAACTTTACCACAGGAAAGGGAGTCAATGGCTTTGCTGAGCTCTTCTGCAGAGGGTGGATCATCGAGCTCTTCCATCATAGGGAGTGGGATTGTGTTTTCAACTGCTGCATCAGCGACAATGGTCTCCTTTGAGTATAGCTCCTCATAATGCTCTACCCATCTCTCCATCTGTTTGCCTTGGTCTGTAATAACTTCACCTGAAGCAGACTTCAGAGCCATAATCCTGACTGTAAACTGATGCCACTGCAATTTATTCCACAATAACAAAAGATTCCAGTTAAAAACTTCAGGTTTCCAATAAAAACTTCAAGTTAAGCGCTTTCTTCCCATTGGATATGGGACTTCAACAGAACAAAGCTAAATTACCTACCCAGCCATTATATACATCCTACTCCACCCATTAATACATTCCATAACCCACCAATCAGTTATTTAAAGTGAGAGAAACATAACGTATGCATATAAGCAAAGACATCTTTAATAAAATTCTAAATACGAATACATAATAAAATTCATAAAATAAAATACTGACAATTGACCATAATTGTTTTTCTAAAAATGAATTAGATAATTATATTATTTTAACCCAAAATATTCCTCAATTTTAAAACACTTGGAAATGCTTACATTTTCATTTGTACCTGGGTATTGTTTTGCATACAACTGCAATTGCCATTACAATTCACAAATATCCAGGTGTATATCCAACATTTTCCCTTGTGCATCTTTAGCCAGTTGTACAACAAGAAATTTAAAACTATGACTGGAGAACTCTTTCTTATGTCTACTAAGTGCATTAGTCAATTTACATTTTCTCATATTTATAAGATGTTCATACATCCTATCCCTTAGGCGTCTACTAGTTTTCCCTATATAAAATGTGGTACATCCCTGACATTTGGCCATATAGACCACATTTGTACTATTACAATTAAAATGACTTATAATATGTATTCTTCTACCATTCAAAAAATCATAAACTAAGATTTTATGATTTTAGGATGTAAATGGTAATTGCAGTTGGATGCAACACAATACCCAGGTATAAATGAAAATGTAAGCATTTCCATTGTTTTAAAATTGAGGAATATTTTGGGTTAAGATAATATAATTATCTAACTCATTTTTAGAAAAACAATTATAGTCAATTGTCAGTATTTTATTTTATGAATTTTATTATGTATTCGTATTTAGAATTTTATTAAAGATGTCTGCTTATATGCATACGTTATGTTTCTCTCACTTTAAATAACTGATTGATGGGTTATGGAATGTATTAATGGGTGGAGTAGGATGTATATAATGGCTGGGTAGGTAATTTAGCTTTGCTCTGTTGAAGTCCCATATCCAATGGGAAGAAATCGCTTAACTTGAAGTTTTTATTGGAAACCTGAAGTTTTTAACTGCAATGTTTTGTTATTGTGGAATAAATTGGATTTAACTACTGCAGTGACATCAGTTTGTTGTTACAAGTTTTGAACTCTTCTTGATATAATCCTGACTGTGTTGGGGCCCAAGGCTTTCTTTTTGCCCCCATCCATGGCATGGATCTTACCACAGTCAGTGGTGAGCTGGATGCTATGACAGAGGTTCAGCCAGTAGTCATTGGCACATTGTCCAGTAATCCACTGGGCATCATTTCTGGCCTTCCTGAGTGAGTACAGCAAGAGTTGCCTCTGAATGTTCCCTCTTGTAGTTGAGCAGTGCTTCTCACTTGGCTGTGAGTGCTGGTTCAATCACAGTGATTCCTGCTTCAAACCAGTTTGGGTTCTGCCTCTCTCTTTTACTGAAGGTATTTAAGGCAGAGTTGTAAATGGTATTATGGATGTAGCTCCACTTCAGTTTAATACTGCTTTGTGGGCAGTCCTTAAGGGCCTGTACAATACTATCAGCAAAATGCTCATGCAGATCTAGCATTGATGTCCTGGTAGCAGTGATAAGAGGACATGCTTTCTGTTTTAAGCAGTGGATTCATTTTTTGCTTAACATCCAACAAAAATGTTTACTTTGCAGCATTTGTACCTAACAGCTAAATGATGAATAGCTACACATATTGTCAGCATGCTTTAAATTTGATGTCATGACCCTTAAATTTTCTTCAGTATTAAGGAAGAACAAATGTCTTAAAATGGGATACAATCGATTCAGAAAATGCACTAATAATTCTTTGCTGGAACAGAGGTGTGCATGACTTTAGTACATTTCCATTCCATACATAGATAGTTGAGACCCTGCAGAATTAATTCAAGACTGACATTATGAAAGAAGGAGCAACTACAAAAGTGTGAAAGAGATGGCAATAACATGCAGGGGAGGTGAGCGCTTCTAATAGGCCAAGCAGAGGTATAAAAGACACTGCACAGAGGCAGTCACCAGTAATACATGCATACATACATGCATGCATACAAATATTTCAAGCATGTGCATTAATGCCCTTCTAGCTTGCTACTATACCAAAACACTTGTTCCCATAATAAGTCCCCAGGCTGTTCTTAAAAATATCTAAACTAATACTTGCTTTGATGTAATTTGATAATTTGTTCCATGCATCAGTGTATATATATATATATATATATATATATATATATATATATATATATATATGTAGGTATAGGCAGTAAGTAATTATTGTGACTGAAGCTGCTAAAGTAAACTGAAGGTCGAATGTCTGTCTGTGATGATACGTATCATCGCGCTTCACGTCACAGATGGATCTGACCTTGTCTAACATGCCATCACCTCCACAACAGGGACATAGTCAAATGCTATCTTGTGAGCATAGACACTATACATGAGCTTGTAGACATGTGCTGTCTTCACATAGCATTTCATAGGATGTGAAACAGTGAGAAGTTTTGTGAACCAGATGAAGTGTCAGGGATCTACGACAGCTACATTGGTGGAAGAAGGCAACCTGTGGATGAATTAAGGATGTGGAAGGATTGTATTACAAGGCTGGGTGACTGGGGGAACAGGGCTTACAGTGCAGGAAGGGGTGGTGCTTCCTCAGGGGAGAATGTGGCTAGATGTTGTGGGTACTTACACAGTACTGGTTCTAGATGATGCAATTATTGGAAGAAGGGTGAATGGCCTGGAGATCTAGAAGTTGCATCTCTGTTATTTGCATATGATGGGTTTTTTTGGCCTAATGTGATAGTAATTTTTAAAATGAAGTGAATTTATTTACCACTGAAAATAATGCAGGTGTGTTAAGAGTTAGCACAACAAATCTGAGGTTATGTTGATGTCCAAGACTAGTGGATTGTTCTTTTCAGGTGGGTAAGGGGGCACATGACCTTAATGGAGGAGTTTAGCACTTTGTGGTCATGTTCACAAGTGGCAGCAAATGCAGCATGAAATTAACACGTGGCTAGTGCAGCGAATGCAATATTATCACTATTGGTAATGTAGTAGTCTGCAGTAGTAAAGTGCAACTGAGTTCTTCAGTACAGCTCTTACTTTATTAATCAGTTTAAAACCTCATTTTTTCCAGTGGGTATTAGTTCTGGGTAGTGGCTTAAAGAATGAGGTAATGGCTACAGGTGGGGGAAATAAAGTTTCTCCTTAGGATAACTGGTTTTCCTCAGTTTGAAAGGGTGAGATGCTCTGTGAACCAGGTGAGCTTGGGTGTTGGGCTGCTGCTGTATCACTCACGGGAAGCAGATGAAGTGGTCTAGGAATCTTATAAGGATGCCTCCCAAGGTAGTTAATGCTGATGTGTTTTCTAGGAAATGTCCTACTCTTTTTCTCCAGATAAGACATCTGGGATGGTCTGGACTACAATTTTGTTTTCAACCCACAACTTTCATTTTGAAAATGGATTGGAAAAAGAAATAGAAAGGCAGTTTTTTTCCCTTTTATTTCATTTACTCCATATATATTTCAGCTATTTTATTTGCTAAATATTCATTTTTTTACTAATTTTTTTTTTAATTTGCTGTTTTCTTATTTCATATTACAATTTATTTACTTGCTCATTTTTTTGTTTGTGTCTCTCTATGTTCCTTTCTCTTTTTCTTGTCTAATGTTTAGATTTTCTTCTGTGCATTCCTCGTCAAAAAACTTCTGTTTCTATATGTAAATATCCAACGCCAAAAGTAGATTTTCTTTAAAATACTAGATAAAATCAGGAATAAACTTTTGAAAAGTCATAAAAAAACTTTCGCTAATGTAGGTTAGCTAAATCGCACAGGTAAAAATATCAAAATAAATGAACCCTACATGGCTTTTTCTTTCTTTTATCCAGTGAAATTATTAACACAAAGAAAAAAATAATGAAACAATTAAAAGCCAAAAACTTTAACATTAAAAAAATAAAAAAAAACAAACAATTAAAAATCCAGGAAACAAACCAAACAATCCTATTGTGGAAAAAAAAATATATTAAATAATGTAAATATATATATCAAATGTATACAAACAAATAATACCATAAATTAAACAAATACAAGCCATATATGAACTAAAGCCAGTCAATACTAGCTTACAGTTTGTTTATACACTCTGATATAGATTAAAGCCCTAATGCCCTAAATAAACTTGTGGCCCTAATGATGTATTACATATGTTAACATGTTGCTTGTTTTAACTTTTGGAAGCCAGCTTTTTTGATCTAAGCAGCCAGACCATTAAAACCACATATAAAACCACATATAAGCTCATATATAAAATGCCCTCTAAAAAACATATCAAATAAACATAGATAACAAAGAAAAAGATAAAACAAATAAAGAAATATAATCACCAAACCATTCAAAACACTCATATTCGATCTTTAAATTCTAAAAATCATAAAAACTGCCGCAAAACAGTGCCAAAAGCACCTTCACAACCTCCCACACTAAAAACAACTAATCATCTAAAAAATCTACTAGCAGAAGCAAAACATAAAAACTAGATCTTTCCCCTAACTATGACATTCATTCTTACTCTTCCAGCATTAGTTCAAGAAAGAAAATTCCAAAGCGCTCCTTCAAAAACATCTTCCAATTTTCACCTCAGAAACAAACAAAAAACTAGTCAAACTAAAACTCAAATTAAAACTCCGCCATGTCAGCTGCTTTCAAAAAATATTCGAACACCCCTGGTGGTGAAACAACAACAAACAACAAACAATACTTAAAAAAATTTATTTATGCGCCATATAGCAGAATATCATAAACGTTTAAACATCCCACAATAAGAGAACCAGAAACATTTTAAACACCTTTCAGCAAACAACATAAAACTGGAAACAACAACAGTAAAAATCCTATTCTTGTAAGACTATTATGTAACAAATGTAAATATTCCCAACCACCATAGTAAGAAAGACATAGTACATATGACTGCATCAGCCTTGACTTCCAAAACTTTCCCTATTTAAGCAAAACAAATGCAAAAAAAACAAGGAAAGACTTCCACAAATCCAGCCGGTGAGATGCTCAGAGAAAAAAGGTCAGAAGTACTGACAGTCAAATCAATTGCGTTATCTCCTGAATTCTCAGAAGCAACTGACTCTACTATTATAACTACATGCTGCCCCAGTGTCTCAAAGCCTGCAAAATATAAAATACTAAATAATAACTGACCCATTTAAAATATAAGAAATCCTAAAAAATAAAATAATAAAACTTACTGACAATACCTAAAAAAAAATATATATACTAATGATAATAAATTACAGACATATACATATGTTACATGTAGAATTCAGCATGGTGTATTATAATATCAAGTTGTGTGCAACACAATCACAAGGCTAGCTAGATCACAAACCAAATATTTCACAAAATTGTTGTCTTCAGGTCTTTTTCAGGTTGGAAGAATGGCTCAGTGATTACTTTTTTAAACTCTGAAGATTTAATTTTATTACCTAAAGGAAAGAAGTATCTAGTTTTAAGTGAGGATCACAAGAACTTCTCATTTTCTCATATGTAGCAGATGCTTCTTTGATTTATCTTAAATGAGGCACCACAGCTGTAGTAATTGGTTCTGAAACAGGAGAGATAAAATTCCAGAGACCCAGGAAAGGGTTGGGAAAAGGGCAGCAAATGCTATATGTGGTGCAGTGGACAACCTTGGTCAGCATTAATTGTCAGATATCTTGATCAGACAAACAGAGTACAGATGAACATCAGGTGAGTCGAAACACAACATTTGCTTTTTTTAAGTTTTTGCAACATAAGAACGGTGTAAAACCTTATAGGAAAATTTCTAACTTTTCTTGTAAAATGTCTTGTCTTGTGTAAAGCAACAAGACAGTAGAAGAAAATTGTATTGAAATAACATGTTTGGTTGTCAATGTGTGTTTGTCTTGTGTGTGTGTGTTTATTTATGTTGCCTCCACTTTCAAGAATCATTTTCTAAGTAAAATGAAGTAATGTCCCAGCATCCTACCTGTATTCATCTCTGTTACATGTTTTTTGTATGGATTGCCCATGTCTTTGCTATCACTTCCATTTGGTTTTCCAAATTACTACTGACCCAGGCCAGGTACAAGAAAACATGTCATCACACCAACAGCTTTTGAATAACCTATTTTATTTATATTTTAACTAAGTAAGTAACCGCTTCTTGAAGTCTGTTTAGAGTCAGCTTATGGCCAAATGAAATTATAAAACAGTAGAGGCACAGTAGAAAGAATTATGACATTGACATCAGCTAAAAGCTCAAAATCACGCTCTCCACCTATTGTGCTTTCATATGAAATCATAGAAATCATACAAATAAAATATTTAATTAATTAGTATTTAGTTATAGTATGTTGCCCATAGTTTCATTAGGAGCCTCAAGCTTCTAGCCCCAGTTCCCCAAATATGAGAATCAATTTTGTTTCTCTGTTTCTCTCTAGGGTAACCACTAGTGCCTAGTTCCCAATCCCCTTATTCACTCTTTTAATAACTTATTTAGTTAGGTACATTAGCAAATGCATTATTAAATGTAGCAAGTTTGGCTTCTTGTATGACAACTGCTGGTAGGCATACATTGGTGGACTGAGGAAGAGTAGGATAGTTACAAAAAGTGGGTTGAGAATGTTCTGGAAGTTGCAAGACGTGAGAGGAAGAAAGAGAAAAGAGTTAAGGAAGGAGCAGGTAGAGGTGAGAAAGAAAAGTTGCAAAAAGGAAAGGTAAGGCTGGTAAAAGAACAATGGCAGTGTGGAGAGAGAATAAGGGGTAATTAGTGCTTTGAACTCAGGAATTGAGATGTTAGAGAAGGTGAAAGGATGGACAAAATGACAGATGTTAATTATAAACATATGTAGACTGCAAATTGCAGAATATAGCTTTATAGTTCTTTTGGAAAACTGTATAGAGTAGACATGATTCTGATTTCAGTTTTTTTTTGGGGGGGGGGGCAGTTCCAGGCCCCAGATGTACACTAAGAGCAATTGCTTTCAGACACAGAAAGGGTAAATAGACTTTTTTTGGTCTCTGAGGGAAGGCATCAGTGCGTCTGAAGAGTTTGTAAGCTAATGAGGGCAGAATTTGTGGATTAATTATTTATAGAACATTCGTAAGAACAACAGATAGATTTTTCTGAAATTTGTAGGCAGTTTGTTCTTACCCATAGGTAACTGTGATGCTTCTTAATGCTTGAAAGATTTTTGAACCAACATATTTTATTAAATATTAGCATCCTGATTTTTGAGAACAGCAAAGGTCAGTCATGGGGAGTGCATACTTGAAGTTTGGGGTTAATTCATCTTCAGCTATAGCTCAACATTTGTCAGCAGACAGTGGGGAGTCTTCTGATCCGGTTTGTTGATCTGAGCTGCAGCAGAACTCTCTTTCTTAACTGTAAAGTCTTGATGAGTTTGAAGTGTAAGAAAGAGAGGGAGAGAGAAATAGAGAAAGACCAGAATGGGTCACACATGACCTTCTAAATACTTGTAAGTTACTTTTAAGTAGTGATACATAAAATGTGATTGTTAGAAGAATCCTTTATTTGAAGAAGAGGATCATAGGAGAGTCTGCGAGTAGTGTGAAATTTATTGAGTTGGCATGAAATTGCTGACTAGAAGTATTCTTTCAAGGAGCCATACAAACTGTTTGTCAAATGTGGGTGTATTTGATGTGACCATCCAATAACTGCATGTTCTCAAAGATATATGCCTAAAGTAAAATCCCTTGCATCTCTAACAGGGGTCTCTGCAGCCCTACCACTAGCCTTTGCCTGTATATGTTACCTCTGTGATAGCACCAACTGGGAAGAAAGTGGACTAACATTTTCCCTTCTTCCAAGTCATTGGGTCCTCAGAAGTAATATATTCAGAGACTGGGGATGTAGAGAAAGAGTCTGCACATCAGGGGTGTGGCCTGAGCTGCCCTGCATAAATATTTACATTTTGTTGTTTTATTGCTTTAGTTTATAACAGTGGTTTATTGGGCAGCCATAAGCTTGTTTGGTATAGACTGAGGACAGTATATTACATTTTGGCTAGTCAGAGTAGAATTTTCAAATTCTGACCGATAGGCATTTTTTCATTCACAGGATGTTTTCACCTGTTTTAGGAGAAGGAAGACCTTGTTGAAAATAATTAGTTGTAAGTTAAGAAGATTAATCATATATTTATTGATATAGAAAATAACATAATGTAAAGAATGGAACCTTGGGAAGCACCAAGCTTCCCTACTCTTTCCCTAGCCCTCACTCCAGGAAGGCTCCATTTGCCAAATTCTGCCTCCCAATGTTGAACTTGCCATCAATCCCTGATTTGTATAGGAAATTATTGCTGGTGTGGTTTCTAACTGTATGTGGGCTGCAGTTCTTCCATTTTGTGAGATTATTTCCTTCTTCATATTTGTGCAAGTAGGTATATATACATTTTGTGAGCAAAAAAAAAAAGAAAGAGAAAAATTCATTATGTTCTCTTTGAGTTAAACTTTGGTATTCATAGGGGAAGTGGAACACCTTTACAAGGAGTCGCAGGATGTGAGAGGATAGGGTAGAGTACACTTCAATTTCCAAAAAAACATTTCTAGTATGAAGAAGTCCTATAACGCAAAAGGAAATTGATCTGCTGATGATTAGTGCAAAACTTTTATTTTTCAATTAAAACATTCAGCAACGTTAACCTTGTCTTCCACCTTAAACATTACAGCTCAGTATTGAGTATGCCATTAATAATAAAAATTCAAAAAACTCAATTAAGGAGGAAGAGGATGAGAAATGTAAGTATTCTCTAAAACAAAGGCATGAATGAAGCTTTGTTTAGTTAACTAAACAAATGCATAAATAAGTTATATTTGTTATACCAACAATCTTTTGTTTAACTCATTATTTAACCCATTGGTTGGTGAGTATCAAAAATAAAAATATATTTTATGTTTTTGTGTTTTTTTTCAAACCACTGTTATTTTTCAAAATGTCACAAATTTCATTGCACGAAGATGCAAGATATAATCTTGGATTCAGTACTGTCCAACCAAGTGGGTTGAATAGTGAATGAAACAAAATATTTTGCTGTAATAGTTATAGATTGTTAAATATATAAATGACTGAATTAATTTTTATTTAGTTGTTTATGTGACATTTGTCAGGGATGTTTTCAGTATTTGTTTTAGTCTTCTAAAATATTCTTTACTGAGTCTTGTTCACATTTGTCTATATTTTATTGTCGATCCCTCATCAGTTCCCAAATATTTATACACTTCCTCCTGCTCAAGTTCCTTTATATCACATTTCTGTCCCAGGCTGATGTTTTCTTAGTGCTACAGTTTTCCTGCTTTAAAGGTTGCATTTGCACATTTATCAAGATTAAATAACATGTTTATATCATCTGAGAAAGTTTTGACCACTTCCATTTGTACTTTCAGCTCCTTATCTGATTAACTGCATAATTTTAAATCTTTCACAAAAAGAAGATGAAAAGTCTTTATACTTTGTTGTTACCTTTATGTCTGTAGAACATTTTTAAGTTTTGGTGAGTCTGTTTATGTTATTTTGAACATGCTGGTCAAATTTAAGTTTAGCATCTATAATCACTCCAAACAATTTTATATGGCAAACTATTTCAATTTTAGTTTTGTTTAGGGAAAATATTTTAAAATTATCTTTGTCAGGCATGTATGATTTGGGAAAAACAGCTGTAACTTTGTTTTTTAGGGTTGAGTAGTAGCTAGGCATTATTGTCTCATTTTTCAACTGAGGAAAAAGCTTCTTGTGTATTATGGAGAAGATAAGACAGGTTAGTAAATGCATATACAAAAACAAATACTGAAAACATCCTTGACAAATGTCACATAAACAACTAAATAAAAATTCATTCAGTCATTTATATATATTGCTCTGGCCATGCCTTATACTTAAAGATAAAAAATATATATATATATATATATATATATATATATATATATATATATATTTATATATATTTTTATGCTCTGTTTTTGTATACAACTAATTGATACTTCTTCCTTGACTCTATTTTGCTGTATTCTTCTTCATGATTGTACTTAATTTTGGTGTTTTTTATTCTATATTGTTATTTTGTATATCATTTGTTAATGGCTTGTTGTACTCAACATGGAGCTTTTCTCCCCGGGCCTCTACTGAAAATGGACATGCATCCAGCTAGACTAGCCCGGTCAACAAATGTAAAATAAAATAAATAAAATAAATAAATATACAAGCATGCAGTCATCAGCATATTGTATAAGAGAGGCTGTAACTGTGCAGTTATAGAGATCATTAATAAAGATATTAAAGAGGGGGCCAAGAACAGAGTCTTGGGGAACAAGAGTGGAGACATGCTGGTGGGGGGGGAGAGAGAGAGTATTCTGTCATTTTACAGACAGGAGTCTGTCAGTTAAATAGATACTGAACCACAGTAATGAAGCAAGGGATAGTCCAAGTTGAGACAGTTTGTATAAGAGTGTAGGATGAGAAACTATATTGAAGGTTTTAGAAAGATCAAAGAATAGGGAGGAAACAAGTCTGCCAAAGTCTCTGAATTTGTTTATGGTCTCAGTGAATGACAGAAGGGCTATATTTGTACTGTGTGTTGGGTGTGAGCCATACTGGGTGAATGTTAAGAGCCATTCTTGTAGGAGATAGTGGATGAGTTAGTTATGAATTGATCTTTCAAGAATTTTTGAGAGAATTGATAGTATCACAATAAGCCAAAACTAAGAGAAATCAGCAGAGATGCCACCTTTATAAAAAGGGATGATACAGGATTTAACTATAGCGAGGATACATAGGATTTGGCTATTGATCTGTTGATAAGTATTTAGACTGAGTATGCTATGGCCTCAGCAGCGACATTTAGGTATTCAGGTGGGAGTGTGTCAGCTGTAATAGAGCAAGGTGTGACTTTACATAGAAGTTTTTTTATAACTGATATAGAAACAAGACCTATGTGGAAATTGCTAGCAATGATTACAGAAGATGAATTAGGCTGATGTATGTATGGTGGGATGGGAATAAAAGAAAGTGTTAGTTTGTGTGGTGTATGGAGAATGTTGGTTTTGGTCTAATCTGTTGATCACAGAAATACTATGATTGGATGTTATTGTGGGGGTGGTAGAAGCACTGGAAGGGGGTGAAGGGTTTTTTGTTAGGACGGTAATACCTTCTACAAAGTAGGTATAGAATAAGATAATTTCTAGTAGAGAGGTATTATGAGAAGGGCTGGGTTCCTTATTTGGGACTGGATGTAACAGGTTGTGTATTATTGATTTTGTGTTGAAGTATAGAAGGCCATACTATTGTTTTCTATCTAGATTAACTTGCTTTAGGAAAATAGCAGTGAATAATTTCTTGCACGCTATTAGTGCCCATCCCCCATATTTGATGGAATCTTTACCACATGGTGAGTTCAAACATATTTTTGAACTCACTTCAGAGAAGAATTTAGTTGCTGGAGAATTTTTGCAAGTAACTAATTGGTTATTACAAAGAGTGCTTCTTTGGAGAAAGCTAAGAGCGGAGTGTTACATGATAGGGGGAGAGTGGTTAATGTCCATTCAGATAGGACTAGAATTGTAGGCGAGGAGACCTCAAGAAATAAAATATTTTTTGTTACTAAGTTTTCTCCCTTTTCTGCCACGATGAGGAGAATTGTGGATAATTTGTGGTCTGTGGTTTGTTTTGATGATACTTTTGGGAAATTGTTTCCTGAGAGTATGACTTTCCCCTATGGTAGATATCTTAATTTAAAGGAAATTTTGAGTTATAAATCTAGTCTAGAGGGTAGTCACAAGACAGGTATGTTTAAATGTGGGAGCTGTAAGGTTTGTGCAAGAGTGAAGAACATTTCAGGTACCAACATTAATGACAGAAGATATCTTGCCACTGATTATTTCAGTTGTTCATGTGGGGTGATTTATTTAGTGGGGTATGGGTGCATCCCCACTTTATGGTACATAGATCAGACTAAAAGAATGGAAAAGGTCTAAATATTAGAATATTTGGGGGACATTGGAAATCAACATTTGGAAAGCCCTATTGCTACACATTTCCACAGAGTACATGGGGGGCCTTGATGACTGTTCATTTTTGTTGTGTGTTGGCCAAACCCCATTTAAAGGATGGAGGTAATTTTAGACAAAAATTGATGGAATTGGAAAGGAGATTCATAGTAAATTATAGAACACTTACACATAGGGGATTGAATTTAGAAATAAATGTAAATGTTGAACATGTTAATGTTGTGTATTTATATTGTGGAAGACCATTAAAGCATTTTGCAGCATTTCAGTGGCTCCAGTTTTGTTTATTTCTTTATTGGACTTGTGTTTGTGTTGGTATAACTTGCTTTTTACTCAGATTGTATAATTCTCTTTAAAGTTGCAGTTTATTGAGAGTTTTATGTTTAAACCACTCTTTCCAAAATTTATCTCTGCTATACATTGTAGTTTTGGAGTCATTGTATGTTGTTAATTTTCAGTTTTTTTTTTTGCAGAGTGGGTCATTGCTGTTTAGAGTATTTCAGAATAAGGTATTAAAAGTATTGACTGCCTCATCGACTGGGAAAATTTATTAAGGCAGACAATATAAAGGCATTCAATGTATCAATAAAATCTTTATTGAATTTTGAAAGTTTTGGTCCATTTTAAGCTCATGAATGTTAACTTGGTGGGTGCATTTCTATTGGCATAGGCTGGAATGTGGTCACTAGGATAGGTTCCAGAAGTTGTAAATTTACTAGAGTTAGAGACCAAAAAATTGCACGTTACTGTTGGTATTATTAGATCTTGTGGGTGTGGTCATTGTGTGTAACCATAAAGGTTTATAATAGCTAAAGGAAAGTCTAACGTAAGGTTTTGCTAGTTGATATTTGCATCTCTTAGTATGATTTTTTTTTCATAAGGTATGCTATTAGTTGTCCAGGAGAGGACTTCTTCTTCTTCTTTCGGCTTTTTCCTGGTTAGGGGTCGCCACAGAGGAACACCTGTCTGCTCATGACTGGCAGTGGAGTTTTACGGTGTTGAGTTGCCAGCCCGGCGCCCAACCTTCCACAGAAGGCACACACACACACACACACACACTCACATCTAGGGCCAATTTAGAGTGTCCAATCCACCTACAGCATGTCTTTGGGATGTGGGAGGAAACCGGAGTACCCGGAGGAAACCCACGCGACCACAGGGAGGACATGCAGACTCTGCACAGAAGGCACCCCAGCCGAGGATCGAACCAGAGAACTTCTTGCTGTGAGGTGACAACACTAACTAAAAGTTGCTATATTGGATAGAGACTGTAACAAAACATATATATATATATTTTTTATTGTTAAGCTTTAGCGGTGTTACTAGTATTTCAGCATTTTGGAATTTTGTGATCTTGTGTAAATAGTGAGAGAGAGGCTATGAACTTGGATAAATTAAGGCCATCCCACCTGATTTCTTGTGGATTTTATCACCTCTGATAATACTATAGCCTGGTGGGAGTTTTTCAGAAACATTAATGTTAGGCTTAAGCCAGGTTTCTGTGATATCCCAGCATTAGTTCTGTAATTTTGCTATGGCTGTTGATAGTGACAATGTTTAGTTTTTTTGTTTTGGTAGACCAGTGGGAGAATGATGGGGTTATTGGTTTGATGTGCTAGTTTTATTAGTGTGGGCAGGTGGTGGTATAGTGGTAGGGCAGTGCAGGTGGGAGGAGCTATAGTTTGAGGTTGTGGTTGAAGAAGGGTTAATTAAATCACAATTTTTGTAGAGTTTTTTGTTTACTCTGTAGAATAATTAATGAGTTTTTGGGACCTAGGTTGGGGTGGATATCATCACATTGTGGGATTTTAGAGTGGTAGCATATCAATTTAGAGGGGACACATATGAGTTTTATTTTTGGAGTGGTGAGGTGGTAGTGAAGTATATTGTGCTTAAAATAAAGACAAGATGAGATGTTACAAAGACTGGAACATGTATTGGTATAATTACTCCTGATTTTATGGTATGGTGAGTAAACTGCAGTAGGAGAGCTGTATTGAGTGAATGTATACAGTGATAGTTTGTTAGGTAGGATGCTAGCAGCAACAGAAATTGACATAATGCTAGGAGAAACATTTGAAACATTGCTGGTTATAGAAGAGAGGAAAGAAAGAGGTATAGTGTCACGTGGAGGGAAGCAGATGTTGAGTTAATAAAGAGAAATAAGTGGAGAAGATAGTTATAAATAAAAGGAAATAAGTGGAGAAGATAGTTATAAATAAAGGGAAGTAAGTGGAGAAGATAGTTATATTTCTTATTAGTTATTTCTAATTATTTAAAAAAGAGAAAGGAAACTGAGAAGCCGCAACATGTTTTAAGTCAGTTAGAGGTATAAAGAGCAGAATATAACTAAGGGCACTGACAATGAAATGTTAGTGTGTGTAATGGCATGAAGAGTAGATGAGGCAGATGTAAAATTTCTGTGGTTGCGAGGGTTGAGAGCCTATGAGAGGTTATTAAAGTGAGGGTTATTTTGCTGTAGGTGGGAGGAGTTGAGAGGGCACTCTTTTTTACAACTGACAGACAAACTGGTGAGTGTCTAGGATACAGCTGTAGAGTAATAAACAGGCTGCAGTACGAAGGGAACCAGGAATTGAAAGTATTCCTAAGACACCTCAGTATTCATACAACAAGGTCAAAGGAAGCAGTTACGCTTACTCTAAGGCAGGAGATACTAAAAAGCAATGTCTTTTGGCCTTTCCCAGTTAGGGGTCATCACAATGGATCACTGGTCCACAGATTGATTGGCAGTGGTGTTTTTACAGTGTTGAGTTGCCAACCCAGCACCCAACCTTCACAGAAGACACACACACACCTACCTGCATGTCTTTAAAACTCACTCTACAGCAGGGAGGACATGCAGACTTTGCACAGAAGGAGCTCCAGCTGAGAATTGAATGGGACAACCTCTTACTGTGAGGTGACAATGCTAACCTCTGCACCACTGCATCCGACCAAGGCAAGAGATACTGACAAAAGTGAAATTTCCGTACAGTAATCCAGGAAGTATCAAACTTAGTAGTTACAGTAGTTACACTATAGAGAAGGTCCTTACTTATGGCACTTCTTTATGACATCTTTCACTTTATTAATGCACTCTCCAACAGAATGTACTGGGTGCCCTGCCACTGCTTTGGAGCCTTGCTATGATGTTACCAGTAATGTCACTCTGTATTGCTGTTCCTAGTAAAATGCATCAGAGAAAGTAGAATTTGCAGTTTAAGAAAAGTGTACAAATATCTCTCTAAACCTTAGGCATTAGTTACTGCAGATTAAACAGAAGAGCTGATAAGTTTGAGAATTAATTAATTAACTTATTGATTTATCCCACCTGAATCCAAGGCACTATTTTCAATCTAGTACTCCCTTGCTGCCGTTCTCTGCACAGGCTTCCCTGTTTTGTTCCTGCTTTTACCTTTCCAACCAGCTATTCATTTTCCTAACCATTGAGTCGCTAATGAACATTACGCTTTACTGACCTAGCGACTGCTAGCACCCCAGCCAAGATATCAAGACCAACCATACACTTCAATACAAGGACTAAGTTTTTTGTATGTGCCAGTAAAGAATTTTTCCATTAAACACCACTGTTATTTTGGCTAATATACACACTGCTGCGTGTCTCGGTCATCCTGTATGGTGTGGCAATAAGGCAGTCGATCCCTCCTCCCCTCTATTCCCTAACTATATCCATTTATATATTCTATGGGTACTATCAGTCTTAAACTACTCAGTGATAATATTATTTGCTGTAAAATACTGAACATCCTTACACCTCGGTATTGTTAAGTCTTCTAGAATTACAAGCTAAAAATAATTGGATTTGCATTTTTCCTATCTTTTCTGATTGTTTTTCTGTCTGCACACTGTTGCTTTCTGGGCCCACCCACCTAGCCAATCAGAGGTGATTTATCCCACCTGAATCCAAGGTGCCATTTTCAATCTAGTACTCTCTTGCACGGGCTCCTGAAACATGCTGTAAGTTTTAGCTGTTTCATTTTTGGAATTTATACTGCTCAACTTTACTATTTTGTGGTGTGTCTGGCTCTCACTAATTATACACTGTTGTCCAAACATCATTTTAGCTGTACTAGTTTGTATGTGTGTATGAGAGGCTGTTTTAATTGGCATTGCTTCGTACCTGTAAGCTTAGCACTGCGTACATTGTGCTGCTCATTTTAGGTTCTCGACCTGCACAATTCTATGTCTCCATTGTAATGAACAGTCCCTGCTCCTGAAAGTTGTATCACCAGCTATGCAGATTGGTGTAAGATAAAGAATTAGTGAAAGCTATACGTCTGTAAATATCTGCTATTCCATATATATTAATTGGCTATACTGCATTACCAGCTACCTATAGTGAATCTGGGTGGTCCTACCTGTTGGAAACTGTAAACTGTATGCTTAATCATTGTTTGTGCTTTTATGCTTAAAATGCTTGGTCGTTGATGTATGTTTGTGTTCAACATGTGCTTGGTGTTTCATAATGCTCACAAAGTGTTAGGGGCTGTGAAAATCTACCTCTGCTTGTAACATTTGCAACCTGTTTTCAGCACTGTTACACTTATTCTTAACCACTTTTTGTTTTTGCTTTTTTCCTTTTTAATGCACCCTGTTTTGTTCCTGTTGTTACTTTTCCAACCAGCTATTCATTTTCCCTAACCATTGACTCACTAATGAACACCGCGCTTTACTGACCTAGCAACCACTAGCACCCCAGCTAAGACATCAAGACCAGCTGCCCACTTCAATACAAGGACTAAGTTTTTTGTATGCCCCAGTAAAGGTTTTTCTATTAAACCTCACTGTTATTTTGGCTAATATACACACTACTGCATGTCTCAGTTATCCTGTACGGCGTGGCAGCCAGAAACTAGATTCCCCCACTCCCCTCTATTTCCTAACTATATCCATCTATATATTCTATGGGTACAATCAGTCTTCAGCTACTCAGTGAAAGCCTGGTATTTACACAGGCGAAAGCGCTTGATGAAGTTGTTTCTATCTACCTTATTGTGTTGTTCGTTTTAAAATAAAGTGATTTCATAGTGTTGAAGAGTCTTGGAAGAGTTCATTGGGCATCGACGTGCTGTTTGCATTATTTTGTACTCAGTGATAGTATTATTTGCTGTAAAATACTGAACATCTTTCCACCTTTGTATTGTTCTTCTCAGTTACGTCTTCTAGAATTACAAGCTAAAAATAATTGGATTTGTATTTGTTCTGCCTTTTCTGATTGTTTTTCTGTCTGTGCACTGTCGCTTTCCTGACCATCCCACTCCATTCGCCTTCACTACACTTGGGCTCACTCCGCTCCTCTACCCTACCCTACCCTCATTTCCACCCACCCTCTTTCATTACATTTATACCTACAAACACCACACCCCTTCCCTACTTCACCAATCATCTCCCATTCCCCTAATTACCTCACCCCATCCACCACACTACCCTACTTTCACTGCTTATCCAATTCTGCCACTGATCTTAATTACTATATAGTCTCCCATAGCTCACCTCCAATAACCTATACAACTCCACTTCCCCTTTTTTCTCTGCAACCCCCTCCAACCATGTTGTATTACTACTCTATCTAAGACTACTCCTTTCTATAGTGCCTTGTTTACCTAACTTATAATACCACTGACCTCCACAACTATAACATTAAATACCATTACTCCCCTACACAGACAACACACCTCAACCTCCATATAAACCTTACAGTCACATCAGCCCACAGCTATACAACTATTCAATTTCTCTTCTCTACCATCTCAAATATATAAAATTGCCATACTCTCAGCTCCCCACCTTCAAGTTCCATCGCATAACAACCAAACTAAAAAACCTACTGCTGCACTCCCTCACACATATTAAATTACAAGCTGAAATCCATCCCAACCCAGGCCAAAGCTGTGACCTACCTACAACTCAACAACACCTCCCCAACTCTTATTTTAATATGAAAAAAAAAGACAAAACCCAGATGTTCACCGCAACGTTTAATGGTCATGCAAAGCTTTCGAGTATAACTCTTCCTCAATCTACAAAATCAACAACAAAGTATACCATTTTTAAAAAACAGTTGAACCAATCTGATCACATAATCAATTAGCTTAATCCTTAGTCCTAATTAGCTTAGTTAAAGTGCCCTATCTCCTAAATACATATCAAACACAATAAAATGTTTATAAAATACATAATAACTATATGTATATATAAGAATGCATTTAAAAAATGTATATATATATAAAGACATTTTAACAATCTATTGATTTAAATATGACATTTCAAAATCTTCAATTAATTCATGCCTCTCTCTTAGAACAGGTTTAATACTAATATCAGAATTGAGCCCTGGGTAGTTATCTGCTCGAAAATAATTAATCCATTTATACTCCATTAATTCAGTTCTATTCACTAAGTCACCACCTTTAGGATTTTGATGGATTACCTGTAAAATCCTAAACTTAAATTTATGCATTAAGCCATTACTAGACATATGTTTCACCAGTGCATTTGTTAAAACATTCCTTCGCATATCTGAAAAATGTGAACTGATTCTTTCTTTTAATTTTTTGTTGGTCTTTCCTATATAGAAACAGTTACATTGGGTACAGTTAGCAAAATATACCACATTTTATGTATTGCATGTGCCCCTGGCCCTAAATTCAAACATTTCCCACTTAATGGATGTATAAATGAATTATCCATATTAATAGCATCGCAATGCATACAGTTTTTTTTTTTTTGTTTTTTGTTTTACATTGTTACCTGAAGTTCTTTGGTTGATAGGTGCTTTTTTGCTTTGTATTATTTTAATACGACAAACCAAAATGTCTCTGGATCAAAGGTACATACCTTTCTACCAATTAGTTCCAAATCTGATTTACTAATAACAAACTTTAATCTCAGAAGCCTCGTAAATAAAATACTGAATTTCATGCTATTTTGGCAACCTACTCTCCTGACAAAGCTGTCTTAACAGAAACCTGGTTAAAACTCTACATCAAATGCCCTGAAATTACTCTCAACAGTTATAATATAATACGACGAGATAGACTAATCAAAAGAGGTGGTGGTATAGCTATTATGTTTAAAGGCTCTCTAAGAGTGGAAAAACTAAACTGTGTGTTACCAGACATGCCCAATGCAGAATTACTCATCACACAGATACAAATTAATCATCACAAAGCCATGATTATCATAGCCGTTTACCTGCCCCCTGGAAACAATCTTCACCACATTGAACTTCCCCCTCTTGGTCTGCCTCAACTTTCAGCCAAGAAACTATCGTCTTAGGTGACTTTAATCTTGATTGTCTCTCCTGATCCTCAAACTGCCCTACCAACTTTATCAATCTCTACAACTTTACCCAAATTATTAACCAACCCACTCGTACTAACAAACATTCAAAAAGAGTCACTACTTGACTGCATATTAACCAACAAACCAAACCTGCACTGCCAAGCTGGCTCCCTTCCAATCAACCTTAGTGACCATACCCCTACATTTCTACTTAGAAAAATAATTCAAACCTAATCTTGTAGTCCATTCAAATAAACCCACTGTAAGAAAAACTTCTCCCCAGATACATTAAATTTATTACTACAACATTGTGATTGGTCACCATTAAAATGCCTAAAACTGGATCTTGCAGTAGAATTCTTTAACAACAAATTTACTGACATGCTAAATAGTCTGGCTCCCACCAGAAAAATACGCAATAAATCCAAACAGTTACCATGGCTTTCTAATGACACTATATTTGTTATCAAAAAAGGAATATAGCCAGGGCCCTATAACAATCCATCAAAAACAAAGACAATTTCACCTCTTATCAGCAGTTAAGAAATGAAACCAAGAAAATGATAAATGACAAGAAATACTACTTCCACACTAGCCAGCAAAAGTTCCAACACAAACTGCAAAAGTTCTGGCAAACTTTAAACTAACTCCTTAACCGTGGTAAAACCTCCACCCCCACCCTTTCCACATCCAGCACATCCGAACCTATGGCATCACAATTCAACTCTCACTTTATTAACTCTATCATCTCCCTCCTGGATAACCACCAAAACTTACCACTCTCAGTACCCCCCCCTCCACAATAACCACAAACTCTTTCTCATTTAAACCTTTTCAAACCTCTTACATAAAAAGCTCCTGTCCAAACTAAAACCCTGCTGCCTAGCTGCCGACCAACTTCCTAATAAATTCCTAAAAATAGCTGCCCCAACCATCGCCTATAGTATCTCTGTCCTTAGCAATCATTCTATCTCTAAATAGTATGTACCTCACCTCTGGAAAATCTCTCACATCATTCCCCTCCACAAGGGCGGCCCCTCTAGAGATATGTCTAACTACTGCCCCATTGCTATCCTCCCACCCATAGCTAAAATCCTAGAGAAATGTATTCACCAACAACTCCTAAATCACCTTACCACTAACAACCTTCTATCCCACACCCAGCACAGTTTCAGACCTAAACATAGTACTAACACAGCCTTAATATCCTTCACTGACACTATTCATCACCTCAAGAATAAGGGTCTACTAGTCTCAGCAATTTTCCTAGATAAGTCAGAAGCTTTCAACACCATTTCTCACCAACTCCTACTTAACAAACCTGCCACTTACAATCTCAGTTCATCATCACTTGCATGGTTTTACAACTTCATATCAAACTGCAAGCAGGCTACCAAATGTGAGAGCAATCTCTCTCCTCTACTGCCAGTATCCACTGGAGTACCCCAAGGGTCCATACTTGGACCCGTCCTCTTTATCATATTTGCCAACAGTCTAAAGTCAGCAACCCAACTTGCTGCAATTATACAATATGCAGATGACACATCTCTTATCTGCACTGCCCCTTCCCACAAAGAACTTCAAGAAAAGACTCAAAAATCACTTCAAGAAATTGAAATTTAGCTATCTAACCACCAACTCATTCTAAACAAAAATAAGACTAAGTTAATGATTTTTACTAACAAAACCTCCAAGCTCTACTCCCCACCTCTCTCTATTCAACCTGCCAGTGGAACCAAAATTGAGCCTACAAATAACACCAAACTCCTAGGTGTAACAATAGATGACAGGCTGAAATTTGACATACATATATCCCTAACAATCAAAAAAGTCCATGCCAAACTCGCATCTCTCTACATGGCCAGACCGTTCCTAACACAATAAGCCAGACTAGCCACAGCTAGATCTCAACTTCTATTCACCCTTCTCTACTGCTCACACATTTTCACAAACTTACACAAGGCCGACCTTAATAACTTAGATTCCTGCTATAATAAAATAGCAGTTTGCCAACAACCATCCCCACAAAGCTCATCCTTGTTCTGTTCTTCAGCAACTTAACTGGCTTTTACTTCTCAGCCTGTTAACATTAAACCAACTTACCTTTACCCACAAAATCATTCACAACCCCAGTAACTGCCCTGCACTTTCCACCTTGGTCCAACCACATGTCAATACCAGGTCCCTTAGGTTTTCAGACAAGCTACTGCTAAAAATAACCCAGTCCTACAACTACCATGGTGACTCCCTCTATTCAAATAAAATAGCCAAGACTTGGAATGCTCTCCCTCAACACATATAAAATATTCCCAGCTATTCTTCCTTTAAAACAAAAACAAAATAATATCTCAAAAACACCTGGCTGTGCCCCTGCATTTCTCCCAGATAATTCTTCTCTACTAGTATTTCACAACTTCTTACATCCCCCTTAAACAGTGCAATGCTATTTCTTCACATGAGCTGAAACTTTGGTTACAGGCCATGATAGATTTTTCAGGCATGCAGTGATCAAGCATCCCTGTATTATGCCATGACATATGTCGCTCTACAATTTTTTTCTTTGTTAATCAATTTTGCTAACATTTTTTCTCTCCTTTAATTTATTTTTGGTATCCGTAAGTGTTTAAAATACTCAGTTGTCTATTTATCTGTACATGATATGCTCTATGTTGTGCTATCACTATGTTTTTTGTTTCTTTAGCTATCGTATGACTACAAATGTATAATTCTAGATCTTACTAATTGTATTTTATGCTATGATTACTATTTTGTGGAGCTTTTCTCCCTGGGTCTCCAATGAATCGGGCTCATGGCCCAGTCAGACACTACCCAGTTAACAAATGTAAATGTAAATAAAAATAAAAATAAATAACTTATTCATACTAAGCTTCATTGATTCTTTTGTTTTAGAGAATCCTTATGAGTCTGTTCTTCCTTATTAATTTCCTCTTGATTTCATTGTTGGTGTTTATTTTGGGGGGGCTGGTCTGTGCGCATAACACTTACGAGAAGACAACTATCAGTGTTAGTAAAATGTGCTGGAAGTAATAAATCTAGCCCTGAAGCCATGTTGCAAAATGCAACAACTGTGCTTGTCTTAAATGAAGTTGAGAACTTGTTTGTAGTTATAATTTAATGAGAGGTAAAAGATTGCCTGTAGTGCTATAGTATTCTGGTGTAGCTGGGTTACTTACTTTGGTAAAGGAGTCATTTGTGCTGCTTTCTATTAACTGGGCACTAGTGCTCTACTGCTTGCCTTAGAGATAAACTGTAAATTAAATGATCATATATTAACCAGAGCAGCTAAGACATCCCATGGTGGGTAGATAGTACTGGATTACAGGGTTATTAAGTGGAAGGATTATGTCACACAGAAGGTAGTCAATAATTGATATGGCTGTCCTATGAAGGTGGAAGGGCTATAAATAGAGGAGCAAATAAAGAAAGAAAAAAAAATGTCAATAATGGTAATCCCCAAAATCAGTAATCAGCCCTAACAAAGACTAAACGCACAGGTTAAATACTCCCTTCCTGTTTAGCAATGCAATATCCCGACCCCCTGCTCACTCTGTGCAGTGCCTGTCTTCCACGGTGCATATCATCATCATTATTCTGTTACTGCTATCATTATTTCTGTCATCATCATCATTGTTGTGAATGCTGGTAAACAGGATGGGTTTTCTGTCATCATCGTTGTTGCAAATGCTGGTAAACAAGATGGGTTTTCAGTCATCATTATCATTGTTGTGAATGCCGGTAAACAGGATGGGTTTTCTGTCATCATTATCATTGTTGTGAATGCTGGTAAACAGGATGGGTTTTCTGTCATCATTATCATTGTTGTGAATGCTGGTAAACAGGATGGGTTTTCTGTCATCATTATCATTGTTGTGAATGCTGGTAAACAGGATGGGTTTTCTGTCATCATTATCATTGTTGTGAATGCTGGTAAACAGGATGGGTTTTCTGTCATCATTATCATTGTTGTGAATGCTGGTAAACAGGATGGGTTTTCTGTCATCATTATCGTTGTTGTGAATGCTGGTAAACAGGATGGGTTTTCTGTCATCATTATTGTTGTGAATGCTGGTAAACAGGATGGGTTTTCTGTCAACATTATCATTCTTGTGAATGCTGGTAAACAGGATGGGTTTTCTGTCATCATTATCATTGTTGTGAATGCTGGTAAACAGGATGGGTTTTCTGTCATCATTATCGTTGTTGTGAATGCTGGTAAACAGGATGGGTTTTCTGTCAACATTATCATTCTTGTGAATGCTGGTAAACAGGATGGGTTTTCTGTCATCATTATCGTTGTTGTGAATGCTGGTAAACAGGATGGGTTTTCTGTCATCATTATCGTTGTTGTGAATGCTGGTAAACAGGATGGGTTTTCTGTCATCATTATCATTGTTGTGAATGCTGGTAAACAGGATGGGTTTTCTGTCATCATTATCGTTGTTGTGAATGCTGGTAAACAGGATGGGTTTTCTGTCATCATTATCATTGTTGTGAATGCTGGTAAACAGGATGGGTTTTCTGTCATCATTATCATTGTTGTGAATGCTGGTAAACAGGATGGGTTTTCTGTCATCATTATTGTTGTGAATGCTGGTAAACAGGATGGGTTTTCTGTCATCATTATCATTGTTGTGAATGCTGGTAAACAGGATGGGTTTTCTGTCATCATTATCGTTGTTGTGAATGCTGGTAAACAGGATGGGTTTTCTGTCATCATTATCATTGTTGTGAATGCTGGTAAACAGGATGGGTTTTCTGTCATCATTATCATTGTTGTGAATGCTGGTAAACAGGATGGGTTTTCTGTCATCATTATCATTGTTGTGAATGCTGGTAAACAGGATGGGTTTTCTGTCATCATTATCATTGTTGTGAATGCTGGTAAACAGGATGGGTTTTCTGTCATCATTATCATTGTTGTGAATGCTGGTAAACAGGATGGGTTTTCTGTCATCATTATCATTGTTGTGAATGCTGGTAAACAGGATGGGTTTTCTGTCATCATTATCATTGTTGTGAATGCTGGTAAACAGGATGGGTTTTCTGTCATCATTATCGTTGTTGTGAATGCTGGTAAACAGGATGGGTTTTCTGTCATCATTATCATTCTTGCGAATGCTGGTAAACAGGATGGGTTTTCTGTCATCATTATCGTTGTTGTGAATGCTGGTAAACAGGATGGGTTTTCTGTCATCATTATCATTGTTGTGAATGCTGGTAAACAGGATGGGTTTTCTGTCATCATTATCATTGTTGTGAATGCTGGTAAACAGGATGGGTTTTCTGTCATCATTATCATTGTTACAAATGCTGGTAACAGGATGGGTTTTCTGTCATCATTATTGTGAATGCTGGTAAACAGGATGGGTTTTCTGTCATCATTATCATTGTTGTGAATGCTGGTAAACAGGATGGGTTTTCTGTCATCATTATCATTGTTGTGAATGCTGGTAAACAGGATGGGTTTTCTGTCATCATTATCGTTGTTGTGAATGCTGGTAAACAGGATGGGTTTTCTGTCATCATTATCATTGTTGTGAATGCTGGTAAACAGGATGGGTTTTCTGTCATCATTATCATTGTTGTGAATGCTGGTAAACAGGATGGGTTTTCTGTCATCATTATCGTTGTTGTGAATGCTGGTAAACAGGATGGGTTTTCTGTCATCATTATCATTGTTGTGAATGCTGGTAAACAGGATGGGTTTTCTGTCATCATTATCGTTGTTGTGAATGCTGGTAAACAGGATGGGTTTTCTGTCATCATTATCATTGTTGTGAATGCTGGTAAACAGGATGGGTTTTCTGTCATCATTATCATTGTTGTGAATGCTGGTAAACAGGATGGGTTTTCTGTCATCATTATCATTGTTGTGAATGCTGGTAAACAGGATGGGTTTTCTGTCATCATTATTGTTGTTGTGAATGCTGGTAAACAGGATGGGTTTTCTGTCATCATTATTGTTGTTGTGAATGCTGGTAAACAGGATGGGTTTTCTGTCATCATTATCATTGTTGTGAATGCTGGTAAACAGGATGGGTTTTCTGTCATCATTATTGTTGTTGTGAATGCTGGTAAACAGGATGGGTTTTCTGTCATCATCGTTGTTGTGAATGCTGGTAAACAGGATGGGTTTTCTGTCATCATTATCATTGTTGTGAATGCTGGTAAACAGGATGGGTTTTCTGTCATCATTATCATTGTTGTGAATGCTGGTAAACAGGATGGGTTTTCTGTCATCATTATCATTGTTGTGAATGCTGGTAAACAGGATGGGTTTTCTGTCATCATTATCATTGTTGTGAATGCTGGTAAACAGGATGGGTTTTCTGTCATCATTATCATTGTTGTGAATGCTGGTAAACAGGATGGGTTTTCTGTCATCATTATCATTGTTGTGAATGCTGGTAAACAGGATGGGTTTTCTGTCATCATTATCATTGTTGTGAATGCTGGTAAACAGGATGGGTTTTCTGTCATCATTATCATTGTTGTGAATGCTGGTAAACAGGATGGGTTTTCTGTCATCATTATCGTTGTTGTGAATGCTGGTAAACAGGATGGGTTTTCTGTCATCATTATCGTTGTTGTGAATGCTGGTAAACAGGATGGGTTTTCTGTCATCATTATCATTGTTGTGAATGCTGGTAAACAGGATGGGTTTTCTGTCATCATCGTTGTTGTGAATGCTGGTAAACAGGATGGGTTTTCTGTCATCATTATCATTGTTGTGAATGCTGGTAAACAGGATGGGTTTTCTGTCATCATTATCATTGTTGTGAATGCTGGTAAACAGGATGGGTTTTCTGTCATCATTATCGTTGTTGTGAATGCTGGTAAACAGGATGGGTTTTCTGTCATCATTATCATTGTTGTGAATGCTGGTAAACAGGATGGGTTTTCTGTCATCATTATCATTGTTGTGAATGCTGGTAAACAGGATGGGTTTTCTGTCATCATTATCGTTGTTGTGAATGCTGGTAAACAGGATGGGTTTTCTGTCATCATTATTGTTGTGAATGCTGGTAAACAGGATGGGTTTTCTGTCAACATTATCATTCTTGCGAATGCTGGTAAACAGGATGGGTTTTCTGTCATCATTATCATTGTTGTGAATGCTGGTAAACAGGATGGGTTTTCTGTCATCATTATCGTTGTTGTGAATGCTGGTAAACAGGACGGGTTTTCTGTCAACATTATCATTTTTGTGAATGCTGGTAAACAAGATGTGTTTTCTGTCATCATTATCATTGTTGTGAATGCTGGTAAACAGGATGGGTTTTCTGTCATCATTATCGTTGTTGTGAATGCTGGTAAACAGGATGAATTTTCTGTCATCATCGTTGTTGTGAATGCTGGTAAAGAGGATGGGTTTTCTGTCAACATTATCATTCTTGCGAATGCTGGTAAACATGATGGGTTTTCTGTCAACATTATCATTCTTCCGAATTCTGGTAAACAGGATGGGTTTTCATTCAACATTATCATTCTTGCGAATGCTGGCAAACAGGATGGGTTTTCTGTCATCATCGTTGTTGTGAATGCTGGTAAACAGGATGGGTTTTCTGTCATCATTATCGTTGTAAATGCTAGTAAAAAGGATAGATTTTCTATCATCATTATTGTTTTTGTAATGCTGGTAAACATGATGGGTTTTCTGTCATCAGTATTGTTGTGAATGCTTGTAAACATAATAGGTTTTCTGTCATCATTATCGTTGTGAATGCTGGTAAACAGGATGTGTTTTCTTTCACCATTATTGTTGTGAATGCTGCTAAACAGGATGGGATTTCTGTCATCATCGTTGTTGTGAATGCTGGTAAACAGGATTGGTTTCTGTCATCATTATCTTTGTTGTGAATGCCAGTAAACAGGATGGGTTTTCTGTCATCATTATTGTTGTTGTGAATGCTGATAAACACGATGGGTTTTCTGTCAGCATTATCATTCTTGTGAATGCTGGTAAACAGGGTGGGTTTTCTGTCATCATTATCATTGTTGTGAATGCTGGTAAACAGGATGGGTTTTTTCTCATCATTATTGTTGTTGTGAATGCTGGTAAACAGGGTGGGTTTTCTGTCATCATTATCATTGTGAATGCTGGTAAACAGGATGGGTTTTATGTCAACATTTTCATTCTTGCGAATGCTGGTAAACATGATGCGTTTTCTGCATCATTATTGTTGTTGTGAATGCTGGTAAACAGGATGTGTTTTCTGTCATCATTATCATTGTTGTGAATGCTGGTAAACAGGATGGGTTTTCTGTCATCATCATTTTTGTTAATGCTGGTAAAAAGGATGGGTTGTCTGTCATCATTATCATTGTTGTGAATGCTGGTAAACAGGATGGGTTTTCTGTCATCATTATCGTTGTTGTGAATGCTGGTAAACAGGATGGGTTTTCTGTCATCATTATCATTGTTGTGAATGCAAATAAACAGGATGGGTTTTCTGTCATCATTATCATTGTAAATGCTGGTAAACAGGATGGGTTTTCTGTCATCATTATCGATGTTGTGAATGCTGGTAAACAGGATGGGTTTTCTGTCATCATTATCGTTGTTGTGAATGCTAGTAAACAGGATGGGTTTTCTGTCATCATTATCATTGTTGTGAATGCTGGTAAACAGGATGGGTTTTCTGTCATCATTACCATTGTTGTGAATGCTGGTAAACAGGATGGGTTTTCTGTTAACATTATCATCCTTGCGAATGCTGGTAAACAGGATGGGTTTTCTGACATCATTATTGTTGTTTCGAATGCTGGTAAACAGGATGGGTTTTCTGTCAACTTTATCATTCTTGCGAATGCTGGTAAACAGGATGGGTTTTCTGTCAACCATATCGTTGTTGTGAATGCTGGTAAACAGGATCAGTTTTCTGTCATCATTATCATTGTTGTGAATGCTGGTAAACAGGATGGGTTTTCTGTCATCATTATCATTGTTGTGAATGCTGGTAAACAGGATGGGTTTTCTGTCATCATTATTGTTGTTGTGAATGCTGGTAAACAGGATTGGTTTTCTGTCATCATTATCGTTGTTGTGAATGCTGGTAAACATGACAGGTTTTCTGTCATCATTATCATTGTTGCGAATGCTGGTAAACACGATGGGTTTTCTGTCATCATTATCATTCTTGCAAATGCTGGTAAACAGGATGGGTTTTCTGTCAACATTATCATTCTCGAGAATGCTGGTAAACAGGATGGGTTTTCTGTCATCATTATCGTTGTTGTGAATGCTGGTAAACAGGATGGGTTTTCTGTCATCATTATCGTTGTTGCGAATGCTGGTAAACAGGATGGGTTTTCTGTCATCATTATTGTTGTTGTGAATGCTGGTAAACAGGATTGGTTTTCTGTCATCATTATTGTTGTTGTGAATGCTGGTAAACATGACCGGTTTTCTGTCATCATTATCATTGTTGTGAATGCTGGTAAACACGATGGGTTTTCTGTCATCATTATCATTCTTGCAAATGCTGGTAAACAGGATGGGTTTTCTGTCAACATTATCATTCTCGAGAATGCTGGTAAACAGGATGGGTTTTCTGTCATCATTATCGTTGTTGTGAATGCTGGTAAACAGGATGGGTTTTCTGTCATCATTATCGTTGTTGCGAATGCTGGTAAACAGGATGGGTTTTCTGTCATCATTATCGATGTTGTGATTGCTGGTAAACAGGATGGGTTTTCTGTCAACATTATCATAGTTGCGAATGCTGGTGAACATGATAGGTTTTCTGTCATCATCGTTGTTGCGAATGCTGGTAAACAGGATGGGTTTTCTGTCATCATTATTGTTGCGAATGCTGGTAAACATGATGGGTTTTCTGTCAACATTATCATTCTTGTGAATGCTGGTAAACAAGATGTGTTTTCTGTCATCATTATCATTGTTGTGAATGCTGGTAAACAGGATGGGTTTTCTGTCATCATTATCGTGTTTGTGAATGCTGGTAAACAAGATGTGTTTTCTGTCATCATTATCATTGTTGTGAATGCTGGTAAACAGGATGGGTTTTCTGTCATCATTATCGTTGTTGTGAATGCTGGTAAACAGGATGAATTTTCTGTCATCATCGTTGTTGTGAATGCTGGTAAAGAGGATGGGTTTTCTGTCAACATTATCATTCTTGCGAATGCTGGTAAACATGATGGGTTTTCTGTCAACATTATCATTCTTCCGAATTCTGGTAAACAGGATGGGTTTTCATTCAACATTATCATTCTTGCGAATGCTGGCAAACAGGATGGGTTTTCTGTCATCATCGTTGTTGTGAATGCTGGTAAACAGGATGGGTTTTCTGTCATCATTATCGTTGTAAATGCTAGTAAAAAGGATAGATTTTCTATCATCATTATTGTTTTTGTAATGCTGGTAAACAGGATGGGTTTTCTGTCATCATTATCGTTGTAAATGCTAGTAAAAAGGATAGATTTTCTATCATCATTATTGTTTTTGTAATGCTGGTAAACATGATGGGTTTTCTGTCATTAGTATTGTTGTTGTGAATGCTGGTAAACATAATAGGTTTTCTGTCATCATTATCGTTGTGAATGCTGGTAAACAGGATGTGTTTTCTTTCACCATTATTGTTGTGAATGCTGCTAAACAGGATGGGATTTCTGTCATCATCGTTGTTGTGAATGCTGGTAAACAGGATTGGTTTCTGTCATCATTATCTTTGTTGTGAATGCCAGTAAACAGGATGGGTTTTCTGTCATCATTATTGTTGTTGTGAATGCTGATAAACACAATGGGTTTTCTGTCAGCATTATCATTCTTGTGAATGCTGGTAAACAGGGTGGGTTTTCTGTCATCATTATCATTGTTGTGAATGCTGGTAAACAGGATGGGTTTTTTCTCATCATTATTGTTGTTGTGAATGCCGGTAAACAGGGTGGGTTTTCTGTCATCATTATCATTGTGAATGCTGGTAAACAGGATGGGTTTTATGTCAACATTTTCATTCTTGCGAATGCTGGTAAACATGATGCGTTTTCTGCATCATTATTGTTGTTGTGAATGCTGGTAAACAGGATGTGTTTTCTGTCATCATTATCATTGTTGTGAATGCTGGTAAACAGGATGGGTTTTCTGTCATCATTATCATTGTTGCGAATGCTGGTGAACAGGATGGGTTTTCTGTCATCATCGTTGTTGTGAATGCTGGTAAACAGGATGTGTTTTCTGTCATCATTATCATTGTTGTGAATGCTGGTAAACAGGATGGGTTTTCTGTCATCATTATCGTTGTTGCGAATGCTGGTAAACAGGATGGGTTTTCTGTCATCATTATCATTGTTGTGAATGCTTGTAAACAGGATGGGTTTTCTGTCATCATTATCATTGTTGTGAATGCTGGTAAACAGGATGTGTTTTCTGTCATCATTATCATTGTTGTGAATGCTGGTAAACAGGATGGGTTTTCTGTCATCATTATCGTTGTTGCGAATGCTGGTGAACAGGATGGGTTTTCTGTCATCATCGTTGTTGTGAATGCTGGTAAAGAGGATGGGTTTTCTGTCAACATTATCATTCTTGCGAATGCTGGTAAACATGATGGGTTTTCTGTCAACATTATCATTCTTCCGAATGCTGGTAAACAGGATGGGTTTTCGTTCAACATTATCATTCTTGCAAATGCTGGTAAACAGGATGGGTTTTCTGTCATCATTATCATTGTAAATGCTAGTAAACAGGATAGATTTTCTATCATCATTATTGTTTTTGTAATGCTGGTAAACAGGATGGGTTTTCTGTTAACATTATCATCCTTGCGAATGCTGGTAAACAGGATGGGTTTTCTGCATCATTATTGTTGTTTCGAATGCTGGTAAACAGGATGGGTTTTCTGTCATCATTATCATTCTTGCGAATGCTGGTAAACAGGATGGGTTTTCTGTCATCATTATCATTGTTGTGAGTGCTGGTAAACAGGATGGGTTTTCTGTCATCATTATCGTTGTTGTGAATGGTGGTAAACACGATGGGTTTTCTGTCATCATCGTTGTTGTGAATGCTGGTAAACAGGATGGGTTTTCTGTCATCATTATCGTTGTTGCGAATGCTGGCAAACAGGATGGGTTTTCTGTCATCATTATCATTCTTGCGAATGCTGGTAAACAGGATGGGTTTTCTGTCATCATTATCATAGTTGTGAATGCTGGTAAACACGATGGGTTTTCTGTCATCATTATCATTGTTGTGAGTGCTGGTAAACAGGATGGGTTTTCTGTCGTCATTATTGTTGTTGTGAATGCTGGTGAACATGATAGGTTTTCTGTCATCATTATCGTTGTTGCGAATGCTGGTAAACACGATGGGTTTTCTGTCATCATTATCATGGTGAATGCTGGTAAACAGGATGGGTTTTCTGTCAACATTATCATTCTTGTGAATGGTGGTAAACAGGATGGGTTTTCTGTCATCATTATCATTGTTGTGAATGCTGGTAAACAGGATGGGATTTATGTCATCATTATCGGTGTTGTGAATGCTGGTAAACAGGATGGGTTTCTGTCATCATCGTTGTTGCGAATGCTGGTAAACAGGATGGGTTTTCTGTTAACATTATCATTCTTGCGAATGCTAGTAAACAGGATGGGTTGTCTGTCATCATTATCATTGTTGTGAATGCAATTAAACAGGATGGGTTTTCTGTCATCATTATCATTGTTATGAATGCTGGTAAACAGGATGGGTTTTCTGTCATCATTATCGTTGTTGTGAATGCTGGTAAACAAGATGGGTTTTCTGTCATCATTATCGTTTTTGTGAATGCTGGTAAACAGGATGGGTTTTCTGTCATCATTATTGTTGTTGTGAATGCTGGTAAACAGGATGGGTTTTCTGTCATCATTATCGTTGTTGCGAATGCTGGTAAACAAGATGGGTTTTCTGTCATCATCGTTGTTGTGAATGCTGGTAAACAGGATGGGTTTTCTGTCAACATTATCATTCTTGCGAATGCTGGTAAACAGGATGGGTTTTCTGTCATCATTATCACTGTTGTGAATGCTGGTATGCAGGATGTGTTTTCTGTCATCATTATTGTTGTTGTGAATGCTGGTAAACAAGATGGGTTTTCTGTCATCATTATTGTTGTTGTGAATGCTGGTAAACAGGATGCGTTTTCTGTCATCATTATTGTTGTTGTGAATGCTGGCAAACAGGATGGGTTTACTGTCATCATTGTCGTTGTTGTTAATGCTGGTAAACAGGATGGGTTTTCTGTCATCATTATTGCTGTTGTGAATGCTGGTAAACAAGATGGGTTTTCTGTCATCATCGTTGTTGTGAATGCTGGTAAACAGGATTGGTTTTCTGTCAACATTATTATTCTTGCGAATGCTGGTAAACAAGATGGGTTTTCTGTCATCATTATCATTGTAAATCCTAGTAAACAGGATGGGTTTTCTGTTAACATTATCATCCTTGCGAATGATGGTAAACAGGATGGATTTTCTGACATCATTATCGTTGTTGCGAATGCTGGTAAACAGGATGGGTTTTCTGTCAACATTATCATTCTTGCGAATGCTGGTAAACAGGATGGGTTTTCTGTCATCATTATCATTGTTGTGAATGCTGGTAAACAGGATGGGTTTTCTGTCATCATCGTTGTTGCGAACGCTGGTAAACAGGATGGATTTTCTGTCATCATTATCATTGTTGTGAATGCTGGTAAACAGGATGGGTTTTCTCTCATCATTATCGTTGTTGTGAATGCTGGTAAACAGGGTGGGTTTTCTGTCATCATCGTTGTTGTGAATGCTGGTAAACAGGATGGGTTTTCTCTCATCATTATCATAGTTGCAAATGCTGGTAAACAGGATGGGTTTTCTGTCATCATTATCGTTGTTATGAATGCTGGTAAACAGGATGGGTTTTCTGTCATCATTATCGTTGTTGTGAATGCTGGTAAACAGGATGGGTTTTCTGTCATCATCGTTGTTGCGAATGCTGGTAAACAGGATGGGTTTTCTGTCAACATTATCATTCTTGCGAATGCTGGTAAACAGGATGGGTTTTCTGTCATCATTATTGTTGTTGTGAATGCTGGTAAACAAGATGGGTTTTCTGTCATCATTATTGTTGTTGTGAATGCTGGTAAACAGGATGGGTTTTCTGTCATCATTATTGTTGTTGTGAATGCTGGTAAACAGGATGGGTTTTCTGACATCATTATTGTTGTTGTGAATGCTGGTAAACAGGATGGGTTTTCTGTCATCATTGTCGTTGTTGTTAATGCTGGTAAACAGGATGGGTTTTCTGTCATCATTATCGCTGTTGTGAATGCTGGTAAACAAGATGGGTTTTCTGTCATCATCGTTGTTGTGAATGCTGGTAAACAGGATTGTTTTTCTGTCAACATTATTATTCTTGCGAATGCTGGTAAACAAGATGGGTTTTCTGTCATCATTATCGTTGTAAATCCTAGTAAACAGGATGGGTTTTCTGTTAACATTATCATCCTTGCGAATGATGGTAAACAGGATGGATTTTCTGACATCATTATCGTTGTTGCGAATGCTGGTAAACAGGATGTATTTTCTGTCAACATTATCATTCTTGCGAATGCTGGTAAACAGGATGGGTATTCTGTCATCATTATCATTGTTGTGAATGCTGGTAAACAGGATGGGTTTCTGTCATCATTATCGTTGTTGTGAATGCTGGTAAACAGGATGGGTTTTCTGTCATCATCGTTGTTGTGAATGCTGGTAAACAGGATGGGTTTTCTGTCATCATCGTTGTTGTGAATGCTGGTAAAGAGGATGGGTTTTCTGTCATCATCGTTGTTGTGAATGCTGGTAAACAGGATGGGTTTTCTGTCATCATTATCGTTGTTGTGAATGCTGGTAAACAGGATGGGTTTTCTGTCAACATTATCATTCTTGCGAATGCTGGTAAACAGGATGGGTTTTCTGTCATCATCGTTGTTGTGAATGCTGGTAAACAGGATGGGTTTTCTGTCATCATTATCGTTGTTGTGAATGCTGGTAAACATGACAGGTTTTCTGTCATCATTATCATTGTTGCGAATGCTGGTAAACACGATGGGTTTTCTGTCATCATTATCGTTGTTATGAATGCTGGTAAACAGGATGGGTTTTCTGTCATCATTATCGTTGTTGTGAATGCTGGTAAACAGGATGGGTTTTCTGTCATCATCGTTGTTGCGAATGCTGGTAAACAGGATGGGTTTTCTGTCAACATTATCATTCTTGCGAATGCTGGTAAACAGGATGGGTTTTCTGTCATCATTATTGTTGTTGTGAATGCTGGTAAACAAGATGGGTTTTCTGTCATCATTATTGTTGTTGTGAATGCTGGTAAACAGGATGGGTTTTCTGTCATCATTATTGTTGTTGTGAATGCTGGTAAACAGGATGGGTTTTCTGTCATCATTATTGTTGTTGTGAATGCTGGTAAACAGGATGGGTTTTCTGTCATCATTATCGTTGTTGTTAATGCTGGTAAACAGGATGGGTTTTCTGTCATCATTATCGCTGTTGTGAATGCTGGTAAACAAGATGGGTTTTCTGTCATCATCGTTGTTGTGAATGCTGGTAAACAGGATTGTTTTTCTGTCAACATTATTATTCTTGCGAATGCTGGTAAACAAGATGGGTTTTCTGTCATCATTATCGTTGTAAATCCTAGTAAACAGGATGGGTTTTCTGTTAACATTATCATCCTTGCGAATGATGGTAAACAGGATGGATTTTCTGACATCATTATCGTTGTTGCGAATGCTGGTAAACAGGATGTATTTTCTGTCAACATTATCATTCTTGCGAATGCTGGTAAACAGGATGGGTATTCTGTCATCATTATCATTGTTGTGAATGCTGGTAAACAGGATGGGTTTCTGTCATCATTATCGTTGTTGTGAATGCTGGTAAACAGGATGGGTTTTCTGTCATCATCGTTGTTGTGAATGCTGGTAAACAGGTAGGGTTTTCTGTCATCATCGTTGTTGTGAATGCTGGTAAAGAGGATGGGTTTTCTGTCATCATCGTTGTTGTGAATGCTGGTAAACAGGATGGGTTTTCTGTCATCATTATCGTTGTTGTGAATGCTGGTAAACAGGATGGGTTTTCTGTCAACATTATCATTCTTGCGAATGCTGGTAAACAGGATGGGTTTTCTGTCATCATCGTTGTTGTGAATGCTGGTAAACAGGATGGGTTTTCTGTCATCATTATCGTTGTTGTGAATGCTGGTAAACAGGATGGGTTTTCTGTCATGATCGTTGTTGTGAATGCTGGTAAACAGGATGGGTTTTCTGTCAACATTATCATTCTTGCGAATGCTGGTAAACAGGATGGGTTTTCTGTCATCATTATTGTTGATGTGAATGCTGGTAAACAGGATGGGTTTTCTGTCATCATTATCATTGTTGTGAATGCTGGTAAACAAGATGGGTTTTCTGTCATCATTATCATTGTTGTGAATGCTGGTAAACAGGATGGGTTGTCTGTCATCATTATCATTGTTGTGAATGCTGGTAAACAGGATGGGTTTTCTGTCATCATCGTTGTTGTGAATGCTGGTAAACAGGATGGGTTTTCTGTCATCATTATCGATGTTCTGAATGCTGGTAAACAGGATGGGTTTTCTGTCAACATTGTCAATCTTGCGAATGCTGGTAAACAGGATGGGTTTTCTGTCAACATTATCATTCTTGCGAATGTTGGTAAACAGTATAGGTTTGCTGTCAACATTATCATTCTTGTGAATGCTGGTAAACAGGATGGGTTTTCTGTCATCATTATCATTGTTGTGAATGCTGGTAAACAGGATGGGTTGTTTGCCATCATTATCGATGTTGTGAATGCTGGTAAACAGGATGGGTTTTCTGTCAACATTGTCAATCTTGCGAATGCTGGTAAACAGGATGGGTTTTCTGTCATCATTATCATTGTTGTGAATGCTGGTAAACAGGATGGGTTTTCTGTCATCATCGTTGTTGCGAATGCTGGTAAACAGGATGGGTTTTCTGTCATCATCGTTGTTGTGAATGCTGGTAAACAGGATGGGTTTTCTGTCATCATTATTGTTGTTGTGAATGCTGGTAAACAGGATGGGTTTTCTGTCATCATTATCGTTGTTGTGAATGCTGGTAAACAGGATGGGTTTTCTGTCATCATTATCATTGTTGTGAATGCTTGTAAACAGGATGGGCACTGTTGGCTGAATGGTAACTGATGGACCACAGTCTTCTTGATCACAATTTCCTGTATATACAAGGTATGAGATCTTTTTTCAGTAATTGATTGTACTGTAAAGTGATTTTTCTGTCTTTTGAGATACTGCTCTTTTCTCTGCAATTTTGTAGCATTGAGTTAGTATGTAAAAGGGAGCATGGATGTGAAGCTATCCCTTATTGGAATATTTTAGGCATCTTTCACCTTGCAAAAATGCTTTCTGCTTATTTTTTTCTGCAGTGTCAGTGTGTGTGTTGTGTAATTGGTTAGTCTCATTCATTGTGCTTTCAGCAGGTTTGTTGACCCATATTAAACTGCTGGTGAATTCTTTAGCTTACAGCCATATGCCCACCTATTGTACAACACAAATTTTGTGTTATATATTTGGTGGTGACATGCACATGGTTAATAGATAACAGTGGAGGTGCATATGGCTGCAATATCTTACTACATATATTCCTGCACCTTATTTGTGTTGGGAATTATATATTTGTATAATACATATATATATATATATATATATATATATATATATATATAGATATATATATAGATAGATATGTGTATATATATATATATATATATATATATATATATATATATATATATATATATATATATATATATATATATATACATATATACACATATCACCCACTTCTGGCTATGGAGACCCAAGTTGTCTAATGACATGGAATGATGTACAAAACAGACCTCATGACGTATGTAATATTCATAAAATGTGGGTAGGTATTTCTAAAGATGTGAGACCATAGCTACATAGATAAGTAATCTAGCTATAAATTATGGTTACAAGTTTATTTCCTGAGCCTTTACAAAAAACATGTTGTGCAAATTTATGTTATACCAATTAAATCAAACACATGTATGAATATATGTCATGCATAATTAGTTTAACTCATAAAACCTCCTACTTTCTCTCTCTCTCTTCATATGTGTGAATGTGTATATGTGTGTGTGTGTGTGTGTGTGTGTGTATGTGAGTATGTATGCATCTGTATATATATATATATATATATATATATATATATATATATAAAATATATATTTACATATATATATATATATATATATGTGTGTGTGTGTGTGTCTATATATAAACATGTTATATCATCTATCATATGTCTATTACAACAATAATTGATGTCTTTGATCTCAACCCATCATGTAAACCACAAGTCAAACATCTATTCAAACAAATCACATCTGATCTCAAAGGCAAACCTTATAAGTTTCTTTTTGTGATTGATAAAGTAGGACTGTTGACACTGTCTGCTATATTCTGTGCTAGCTCTTTGCTAGAGGCACTTGAGTAACATCAGACTGCTTAATACTTTTTTCCAGTGGGTGGAGAAATACTTACAAAAAATAAATTATTCATCCTGACATGGTTTCTGTATACATTTCCCAAAGGCAAAGATGATAACAAGGTAAGTGATTATCCCCTTACCAGACTCTAAACAAAAATGTATCTCAGCTGCATTTTGGAATGCTACCATGTAGACTTCTCTCTATTCAGGGGAAATCAATACACATAAATGCTTTTATGTGTAGGGGGCTCTGCCCCCATACCCTGTTGCTTATACATATTAACTCCGTGGTCTCACAACCACAGGGTAATCACTATTACTGTGCTATAGTCACCTAAAGTTGGACTGATTATAAATCAGATCAACAAAGTTTTGACAAGATGTCACCGGTCACATAGCTATTTTCTAGAACTGTAATTGACAAAAACAGCTGCAACCACATAATGAATATGTGCCTGTGTGTTTGTACACTGGGTCTATGTTCAGTCATTGAATAAGAATTACATCAAACCTCAGTTCATTGAACATAAAACATTAAACGTTCAATTTAACGAATGTTGAATCATATAATATTTTTCCCAGGGAATGGAGTTGGTTGGCCAGCATTAGGAAATGTGCCCTTTTCCTCACTGTAGTGTGATCTTGGAGTTGATATATACAATGTACAGAACCCCATTTTGTGGGGTGTGGGGTGTGGGGTAGGGTGACCCCACGTGGGTGGGTTTGATATACTGAGGTGTGTGTTTCGGTACACATGTTGGCCCACTGGCTCTTTTCCCTCGATAAAATATTCAGTGATTGAACACATGATGTTTTACTTTCTATGAAGAGAGGTTAGATGTATTTCTTATTTGATGACTGAACATAGACCCCTGTAAACTTATATATACATATATATATATATATATATATATATATATGTATATATATATATATATATATATATATATATATATATGTGTGTGTGTGTGTGTGCGTGTGTGTGTGTGTGTGTGTGTGTCTATATCTATACATACATATTTATAAACACACACAAACACATGTACACATACATGCAAGTAGATACATGCACACACACATATATCTGGGTCACCAATGTTTGATCAGTGTACTCTAATGAATGTGTTTCATTTGTGTTAAAGTAATTAAATTAAATTAAATTCAAACAGAGCTAGTAGAAGTCTAGCATTTACTTGAGATTGCTGAATAACGCATATAATAGAATTTTCTCTTTTCTCTGGTATTCAGTAGTCTTAGAGATGGTATTTTAAGTTAGTAGGGGTGTGGGGAACAGTCTCTCATGTGGGAGGTGCAAGCTGTCTTGCTTCCCTATAAAAATACTTATTTGCTATAACATGTATTACATCTATAATACTATTCTTCAGTGTATTTTAAATGGGTGAACAGACTTCAAAGCAAGTGCCCTTCAGATATAGCTTTTTATAGTCAGCTAGTACTATCGTATATGTCAGTTTTATTTTGCTTCTGAACTTTGATTAAAGGGCTGTCACTTAGGTGCAACAGATTTCTGTGGCAGAGGCATTCATTTAACTCTAACAGAGTGATGCAATCTGATTCTTAAAGCTGCAGTTTAATTTCATCAGTACTGACTGTATCTTGCATTCACTTATTCAGTTTTTATTTTAACGTTGGTTTTATTTGCAGGACATATTTGCTTCCTCCTAAAAGTAAATACTCATCTTTTAACACGAGTAATTATTGTCCTTTGTAAATCTAGTTTATAAGTCTGATATGCTCATGTGTGTGCAAGCAGACTCTCAGTATGTCTTAACATGTTGATGCTAAATATTATAATGATGAATGCTTTCCCATTCTTTTTGGAGAACGGAAAATAGTTGCCGCATTTTGATTTGACTAGATTTTGTGGGACAGATCTATTGGAAATAGAAATTAAATCCTCAAGAAACTGGATTTACTTTTCGGTTACATTATGCAATATATAGGTATACAAGTTATATGACTTTCGTTGCTCATGTGGACGTGTATACTCCAGAATTGTTGCATTTAAATTAGGGTTATTAATCAGCGGTGTAGTGCAGATAGGTTACTTGGGTGGAGGGTCGTATAAGACTGCAGAATGTTAGTGCTCATTTGAAGACTGTACTGTCAGTCCTCTCATTTGTTTTAAAAAAAATTTAGAACTAAATCTCAGAGGAATTTACTTCATGTTGATTTATGAGCAGTTCATTTTGCATTTCCTGACAAGCACATTTAGTTCCAGTTACTATCTTTTGTGTATTGACTGGTAGTAATTTTAATGGAGGTTCTCTGCAATTACTTTACAGAATGATCTGTGACCCTGAAAATGTGCCCACTGGATGAAGCGTGAGAGCTCTTCAAGTGACCGAAGCTCTGTAGTTAGTGAATGAAGACAAGGCAGGGCTGCTGATCTCATCTGTTTATCAGCATGTGATGGAATGTGAGCACAATTTGCTGATGTGAACAGTTCTGCAGAAAGCACATAAAACAGAAGAGTTTATTTGAATCAGATTGTGATATAATGTAGCAAAAGACAATCAAGCATAACACACAGTGAGAATATACCACATTTTGAGAAATAGCCCTGCATTAAAATTGTTTCCCTTTTTACAATCTGGAGACTTGCTCACCTCAGATTCTGAACACAATACATACTTCTCCATGCTTGAGGTTTCATTTTGTTCTTTCTCAAGTATATGTGCACTGGATGGCTTTCATGTAATGTGTCCCTTAAGATAGTATATCACTGCTGCAGTTTTTCTTGCCTGTTTATGGAATGAGGTACACAGATTATCTTGCTACAGTTGTACAGTGGCAGCAGTAGTTTTTTCTTTCACCTCCCTATTAACAGGCACAAATCTAGTAGAACAACTTACAATCATGCTCATATTGTTTAGGAAATTAGAATGTCTTCTCCGTATTAGTGATAGAAAAATGCTGCATGGAGAAGAATGCTCATGGAGCAAACCAGACTATTACAGAATGCATAAAACTGCTTCCTAAGGACAGGATTATAGTAATAAACTGATACATAGCAGCTGTGAACTCCGTAGAGCATGGTGACAGATAAAGCAGCTAAAGACAATTCAGTTTATCATAATTAATAAGGGAATTAATGGAAAAAGTGTGCCTTCAGACAGGAAAGTGATAAGAAAAGTGGTATGCCTAACACCTGTCTGTAAAAATGTGGCAGTGCCATGGTGTACCAGACAGAGCTACCTGCAGTATTTTTTTTTGAGGTGGAGACACAAAAATAAGAATTATGTCATCTTTCCAAAGCAGGATTTAATGAAATGCAGTTTGACCTGATTTACTTTGACAAACTGGCATAATGCAGAATTTGACAAAGTGTTTAAATTAGTGTCATTAAAATTTATTTTTGTGTTGGCATAACCCTTTCACTTATATGTGAAAGACTTTGCTGTTTATGGTCTTTCTACTTAAATATTACAATGCTGATTTTGTACAATCTCATGGAAAAGGGACACGCTTTTTCCTCTCTTTCGTGCATTTGTGTAGCCATGGAGTCGTAGTTAAGTAACAAAAGCCTTGGAAGGATGTGGGAGGTGGTTTATGCCCCCTGCAAAAATAACTTTCTGTGATATGGTGAAATTCTTTCAGTCACTGCATCTGATATGGTATACTGAGCTGATGGATTCTGCAAGCGTTTCATCAACACTTTTTTAGCCACTTGATGTTCCCCAGCAAATGTTATGAAATGGGGTTATGTAGTTATGTACAGCCCTTACTGCTCAAAACACTCTCAATGCTGTACCATTTAAATAAGATGAACAATCTACAGATAGTGAAGTTAAGACACTGAAGTGAAGGACTCATAAAGTAGTCCTAAGGCAGTTAAGTAGAAATGGAAGTTACAAAAATGATGCTCTAGGGATCATTCACAGGTCTGTGCTTACTTACTATATTCCGCTAAGTACCTTCTGTTGCATGAAAAGGAAGGTTGTGGAGGTTGAGCCTTTGTCACCATATATCCATGTAAGTTTCACTATTTAGTCAGCATTACAATGTTTTCTGTTGACATTCAAACTTAAATGTGTTGTAACTTAAATTTCTAGCCTTGCATGCAGCATATATTTGAAGAGGCAGTATTCAAGTTATGGACTGACCTGGCTGTCTCCCTAGGGTACTGTATTGATAAAACAAGAGAGGAAATTTGTACACATCTTTCAGCAAAAAATGGTGATATTTACTTGTTCTGAACTGAGGCCACAGTTGCCAATGAGATACAAATCATTGTCTAATTATGTGCTTTTCTGACTCATTTCTATATTTCTACAAACACAACAGACTGTCTGTAGTTAGCGCTAAAGTTACTTAAATATGAATATTACCCATAACTAGGAAGTAAATTGTTTTTTTCCTGAAATTATTGCCCTCTAAGATAAAAAAAAGTAAAAGTGTGACAGTGGGACAAAGTAACCTTGGCTAAGTATTTGAGGAAAGTGCAAAATGGTGCAGATCAGCGGTTACAAACTTGCAGTGACCATTCAGAATGACTAAATATTTTGGACTTTTAAAGCTGAGCTTCTGTACTATCTCTCTTCCTGTTACCATTGTCAATACTTTTGAGATAATGTCTATTTATACAGAATTATCTTATGTGTGTCCATGAATAAATAATTTGATGGACTAATTATGCATTTTTACTATTTTGTTTCTGAATATGTTACTAGAAACTCTGTGATATCACTGTTTGTTCCTTTTTATATTGTATCTCATTACTGTGGTTGCCCTTAAGACCCAGTTCATGACTAAACTCATCTCTGGATTACCCCACTTAACCAAATTAGAAAAAATAAAATAAAATAGATCAGAATCACCAACACCATTATAAGACAGAAGAAAATTCGGGTCTATATTAGAACACCGAATGTTCAAAATTTTGAGTTTTCTAATATCTACCCATTGTCAGCGAAATATCGAAGAAACAGAAAACCAAATTTTTTCCTAGGGAAAGAATTTGGTTGTCCATTTCTGTTGCTTCGGTATTTCAATGCTGTGGTGGAAAGTTATGGTGCGGGTTCAAGTAAGTGTGCGATTGTGTGGACGTGAGGGTTAGGGTGGGATAGGTAAGTTAGGGTTAGGGCGCAGGTGAGGTGACTGTGCGATGGTGACAGACCTTAGGGTTAGGGTTTGGGTTAAGGTAAGTGGATAGTTAGTGGTGTATGTATAGTTTAGTGTAGGGTTAAGTGTAAGAGTTTAGGTGTATGTGTGTAGATTGCTGTTTGATTGGTGTGCTTGTGTTGTGTGTATGTGTTTTGGAACAGCGAATTGTTTCCCTAGGAAAAAATTTGCTGTTCTGAATGTTCAATGTTTTCAATTTTCGATTCATAGGGTTCAATATTAGAACACTCAACATTTTGAATGTTCGGTGTTCTAATATAGACCCGAAAATTCATCATGGCTATCATTATATCAGCAGTCTGCCTTTTTTTCACTTGTTACCTAATTCATAAATTGCTCAGCCTGTATTAGAAGCTTTACCTTTGACTCCATCAGTAGGGTACTCTGCTCATGAACCTCCTTAAACTCACTCTAACGACAAAATATTCTCTGTTTTTGAGCCCAAATTTGGGATAACATTCTTAAGGCCATCTGATCACTCAGCTTTCAAAGCGACTTTGCAAATGTTTATTTTGAAACTTCAAATATTTAAGTCCTTCTGGCTTCACGTACTTACTCCATAAGTTCTTGTATCGGCTGGCTGTGTGCAAACCCTTAGAATGCTTTGTGATGTGAAACTGGAAAACAATTTATGCTTTGTTATAATGAATTAACACAGATTTCTAATAGCAGTCTGTTATGTTTCTTTTGACAGTATAATGTTTTGTTTTTGTAATCTGGATTAATGCCAACAAAAGTCTGTTTGCAGAGCAATTCATACACCTGGCTGACAAAATAAATAAAATACATTTTGAAAAGTAAATTTATCTTCTTCTTCTTTCAGCTATTTCTGTTAGGGGTCACAACAGCGGCTCATCTGTTTCCATTTCTTCCTGTCCTCTGCATCTTGGTCTGTCACACCAACTACCTGCATGTCCTCTCTCACCATATCCATACACCTTATCTTAGGCATTCCTCTTCTCCTCTTACCTGGCAGCTTCATCCTTAGCATCTTTTTTTCTAATCTACCCAGCATTCCTTCTCAGCACATGTGCAAACCAGCACAATCTCACCTCTCTACCTTTTTCTCCAAACGAGAAGGAAGAAGAACAAGAAAGAAAAGTGAAAGTAACAAGGGATATTAGGATGTTATGGAATTAATAAAATATAGATTTTAAACTAGGAAAGACTAGAGAATGGACATACAAAAGGGGGATTTTTAAGACTGAAATTGGTTATATAGTTTACACTAAAAACATGAAAGAAATAACAAGGAGAGTACAGATAGCAGAGTACTCAAATCATAGAGCAGTATGAGCTGGAATAGGGGAAGACAGCAAAATAATAAAGGAGGGAAAAGAGATAAAGCGATTAACTGCAGAGTTGAAAAAGGACAAAGAAACAATAAGAGAGAAATAAATACTTTAAAGATTATATGATAAAGAAACCATTTTATAAAAAGTAGGCACTGTAGTGGGAAGCATAACAAAATATATTTTAAAGTAGAAATAAGCATAAAAAAAACAGTAAGATGAATATAAAGACATTTTATTTTATTATGAGAGCATGATGGAACAAGAAAGGGAAATAGAAAAAAAAACAGATGTATGAAAAGAACAGAGAACAAGTAAAAATGAGGTTACACAGTCAAATATTTTTTTCTGAAAGGAAAGTAAGATGATTTCTCCTTATTTAGGAAAATAAGTAAAAATTACAGAAGGATGGATGGGTGTTGTCTTAGACGTCAAAGGAGACATAAAATACAAACATAAATATGGAGTTGGTAGAACATTTTATAGAGAAAATGTATGAAAAAAGAAAATGGATGGGCAAGAAGAATGAATAGTAAAAAAATCTGAATTTTTTTTTTAAATTCTATAACAACAGAAGAAACAGAGAATTGAATGACTCAGCAGTAGGATTAGATGTTTAAGTTATATTATAAGGAAATTAATAAAGTCAAAATGTATTTTAATAAAGAAAGGATGAAGGAAGGTATAATGGAAGAAGACATGTGTTAGAATTTTAAAATGTATATAAAAAAAAGATAAAAGAAAATATGTAAAAAATGGAAGCCTAAAACATTAAGGAATACTGACTATAACATAACTGAAAATACTACAACATGGAGGAAGTATTGGATGATATAGTAGGAGAAGGAATCAGTGGTATAAAAAGAAATGCTAATTATAATGAAAGAAGTAGTAGAGAAGATATTGAAAGAAAAAAACAAGAGATAGATAAGTGAGATTGTAATAAGAAAAGAAAAGCTGTGAAAATCTGGTCTGCAGGTAAACATAATGAAGTGTAAGAGATTTTGTGAGGTGTAAAATAGAAAGTATTTCACAAGAAAGGAGATAAAGATTTCAGGAGTGACATTTTGTTAGTATGAAAATGTAATAAGTCACTGAAGAGATACTGGAACAAATACATTTTTTAGCTTGGTGGAAACATTTTTTTATATAATTTTCAGAATAAGACATATATGTTGAATACTTATGTATTAGGAAAAATTGCATATTTATGGGTAAGGATAATTTATAGTAAAAAAGGCGATTTGAATCTCTGTGTTTATCTTAGGTAATGAGAAAGGTAAAACAAAAAAAAACATAACTAAATGATAGGTAAGATGCTAAATAAAAATATAAAAATGTACGGGAAGAAAAAAATGGAAAAGAAAAGAGAAAATGGTCAGCATGGAAGAAAAGGAATATGATGATAGAATTAAATTATGGAAGTTAAAAGTAAGTTGATGAGAAAAGAAAAGAATAATATAATATGCTTTTAGAAAAAAACATTGTTGTACATATGGAAGTAATTAAAAGAAGATGAAAAAGGCAATAAAAGACAGAAGAAAAATATTTGAACATTTTTGCAACGCATAGGAATTTTGTGAAGAATTTTGCTAGACAAGTTACCAGTGAAATGGAGCATGAAATATAAATTGATGGAGGAAAGAAAATGTGTTGACTGTAGTGAAGAAGATGCAACAAAACATTGTTTTTGGATTGCAAAATGAATAAAGAATTTTGGGAAAAGTTTAAAAATGAATATAGGTTGGAAGGATTTAAATGTATAAATATGAATATGATATTACAATAAAGTCAATAAATGTGGTATTGATAAATGGGATAACTGTTTGCGACTGCATGGGTGTTGTGGAAAAAAGATGTGAGAATTTGTTATATAACAAGAAAATGGAAGTGGGTGATATATTAGCTGAAATAAGAAGATGGTTGTTGAGGAAAGGATGGGGAGTAGAAGGTAAATATAAAAGAAAACAAATGAAAGAAATATAATTATTTAGTTAAGTTCCTTTGTGTTGATAAGTTATAAATAATGTTAAGTCTGAATAAAAAAAAACAAGTGTGCAAATGATTGACTTAATTTTTTTTTCATATGGTACAAAATGAATGTAAATGTTAATAAAGCATTCATTAATTTTGGTAAATGTTATTGGATCTTTTACATCCACCTGAGCTATCACCACTGGTAGAGATCTCAGTTTAACTTCTCAGATGATGGATGGCACAATGAGGATTGCTGCACCCACCTTATGCCATACTGCAGTGTCAGTATTGGAAATGAATTAATCCAATTATCTGTTGTGGGAACTGAATCCACTGCCTTCTGCAGAAAAGGTAAGTGTGCTACCTGTTGAACCACTGTGACTGTTGCTCTTATTGAACCCTGTGTTGACCACTATCAATCCATTTGGCAGACAGAATTCTAGAAAGGCCTCTACTTCATTTTTTCTGTTGCCGCATCCATGTGGATAGGACAACTTTCTTATACCCCACCTGATCATCATTGATAAGTTGCAACTGCTGATCACCTGGCAATGTGTTTCCACATTGGATTTTAAAAGCACTCTAGAATCGTCAGGACCATCCCTCCTTCTCTGCCTTTGCACAGCATTACCACTGACAATTTCTGTCATACCTGTACTCCAGTCTGTGAATTTCTGTCCCTGTTTCTGCAGTACTGCACTTCACTCAAAATGTCCATGGCATTCCACAACTGTTTGCTGTACTTAATATGTGACTGATGTTTATAATGTTACACCACACAGACTGAAGTCTGTGAAAACTCCAGCATAATAATACCTCACATGTAAAAGATGTGACTACTTCCAGATTAGAGCAACACCATCATACTTGCTCCACTGAGCCACACAGACTGCCAGACAGAGATGAGTCATTCTTCACACAATCAGTAGCATAAATATGTATGTTGTTATTCCCGCATTACATGTGACATACAATGTGTGATCAAGTTCTATGTTACAACCCTGAGATTGCCTGGTCTTCTGATATACCTATTGCTGACTTTCTGTTAAACCAGTTATATGGGAACACTGCTTTGTTGGGGGTGGGGGAACAACAGCACATGATCTCCTGGGATAGACAGTAGTCCAAATATCCTGTGACCCCACTGTTTAACATCTCCCTTGACTGATGTAGTGAATATTCCAACTGTGAGGCCTAGTGAATATTACGGAACACATAATAGTGAACCGGGTATCTGTAGTCCTATGTAGATGTTACTTCTACCACATAGCCCACTATATTTCATTGCATAAATGCAGCAGATCTATTCATACAATCCCATATTACAGTAATCCTTACAAGTTGTGTGTAAGTTAGAGACTTATCTTGTGAATGCAGCAGTTGACAGAACTATAGTTCAGGGCTGACTCTGTGATGCAAGCAGTACACAGGCAATGCATGGATAGGTGCAGGTTGTGTGGGTTGCCTGGAATCAGCAATTTTATAAATGTATGTGAGTATGAGTAAGGTGTCAGTCACTAGGGCCTTAGGTTGCCAGTGAATGTGCTATGTGTTGTCTCTTAGCAAACCAGGGCATACTGGGCATGCTTATGTCTGCCTACAGGAACATCATCAGGGGGTTTCTCCTCTGAGTCCTCCTGTGACTGTGTGACCTAGGCAGTGGTGGGGGGCTATGTATTCCTTCCATTTGCTGATCTTGCTGCAGCTGTTTCTGCAGGATCATATTATGTAGCATGGCACATACTGTAAACATATGTGCACATGTGGCTGGAGAGTACTGCAGGCTCCACCTGATATATCGAGGCACCAAAACTGTGACATCAGAAGCCCAAACACACACTCTATGATGTTCCTAGTTTGTGCATGTGCCTCATTATGGCTTTCTTCTGTGGGTGTGTGTGCATTTCTGGTGAGTGTCATCATCTATGATTCCAGTGTGTAGCCAGCATCCCCAAGTAAATGGCTGGGTGGGATGTCCCCCTTAGGAAACATCTAGTACAGCTGTGATGCATGCCAGATATGGGAGTCGTGATAACTGCGAGGGCTGCCAGCACACGCATTCATGATAATCTGCTGGGCATTGCACATGACCTGGCAGTTGATGGAGTGGTACCCCTTTGCGGTTGACATACATTAAACCCTCCTCACTGGGTCGTGACTTGATGTGTACATGGGTGCAATCTATGGCACCCAGTACCTCAGGATAGTGTGCTACATAGTAGAACTGTTGCATATTGCTTTACCTCACCTCAGGGATGAGGGGAAAAGAAATGTGCTCACTGGCATGTGGTAGCATGGCATCCAGGAAATGGTGAAATACCCTGGAAGCAGATGCCTGTGAGACCCCCATAATGTCCCCAGTTGGTCTTTGGAAAGTACCTGTAGCTAGTATCCTAAGGGCTACACATACCTTTGTTTCCACTGGGATGGGTTCCTCTCTGTTGGCCCTGGGTGTGAGGTGAGGGCAGTGGAGCTCAGTGAGTTCTTGTAGTATGTCCCTGTCCACCCTGTATCACTCTACAATCTCCAGCTCATGTAGCTCCTGGAAGGTTACCCTGGGCCTGAACACTCTTCTCCTTCTCTGTCTAGGCCTAGTGTCAGCAGCAGCAGCATTGACTTCAGCATCTAGCACATACTGATGTAGCAGATCTGCAGCAGCCCCTAGCATTCTCTCAGTTAAAATTCCCAAGTCTGTACTCCAGTGGTGCAGAGTACTGGGGGAAAATTCAGATTGTGTGGTGTATGCATACTTTATAGTGCTCTGCTGTAGGTGCTGACTGTGCCAGTGGCTACCTATGATGCATTCCACCTGCCTGGTAGATCATTAACATCATTTAATGGCCCTAGTTTAAGTTAAATAGGAGTCAGAACTAATTAATATGTTATTGGCTTTTAGATACACTAAGCACTGCAGCACACCATGCAAAAGCATGCCCTATAGGTAAACAAAGCTTAGCACTTAGTGTACATACCCCTAGACTTCCACACTTAGCATAGTGGCATGGAAACACATCCCCCTTAGGTAAACAAAGCTTAGAAGTTAGTGCACCCCCCCACCGAGAATGCATGCTCGCCACAGTGGCACACCATGCAAACAGGCACAGCTGAGCTGAAATAAGATTAGAAGTCATTGGACACAGCCTCCCCTGATGTCACTTACCTCCTCTGTAAACACCTACATGGTTCTCTGCCTACATGAAGGGGATATGCGGGCATGATTACCCCTTTATGCTATTCAGTAACTCCACCTCATTTGCATAGGGATCCATGCTCACAACCTGGAAACTACATGCTTCCTAGCCCTACCACGTTAGCAACAGCACCAATGCATCATTGTAGATACTCTACATAAGGTCCTGTAATACATTTCTGTCACAAAATATTAATTTTGTTTTTTTTTTTCAGTTTTTTTTTAATAAAGCATGTTTGCATTGTGTGGCACATGGTGCAAACATGCCTAGATTATTAAAAAAATAAAATTAATTTAACTTATTTTTTTTAATTTTTCAGACACACAGGAGGACAGTTTCACTCATCTGGATGAGGTATGCCATTTCTGTCCATATATCTACATTTTTACAGCCCCTTTTATCTGTCTACACTCCTGTACATGGAAGTTTTCCATGTACACTGCGGACACTGACATGGGGTCTAAAGAGCTGACTATCTGCTTGTTGAATCACTCTACCTGACTCATTTGCATGAGATTCACCTGCTTATGAGTTGATTTGCATGCCATGGAACTTCTCGTGCTGGTGGATGCATGTGCACTGCTCATCAGTGTTTACTGAATCTAAAACCTGCTTACTTTTGTGTAAGTAGAGCGGTGCGATGCTTACACTGTAAAAAAAACACTGTGTAGGCTTTATTAAATTCCTCCATACACATATTTTTTTTAGATCTAATAAAAACTTTGAATTCATTTTAAAAGTACAAGTGCCTATATCTCAAAATTGTGTAACACTCTTAATATGATAAATATCAAAATATTTAAAATCCTTTAGTTTATTAAACTAATTCATAAAAATATGTACATTACAGAGAGATGAAGAAAGTAGACAGGAGTATAAGGAGATGAGGTGCATGGCAAAGAGAGAGGTGGCAAAGGCTAAGGATAAGGCATATGAAGAGTTGTATGAAAGATTGGACACTAAACTAGATGTTACGATTTGCACTGGATATGACGAGAGTGGACAGGATTAAGAATAAGTATATTAGAGGGTCAGCCCAGGTTGGAGGGTTTGGAGACAAAGCCAGAGGCAGGATTATGTTGGTTTGGACATGTGCTGAGGAGGAATGCTGAGTATATTGGGAAAAAGATGCTAAGGATGAAGCTACCAGGTAACAAGAAAAGAGGAAGGCCTAAGATAAGGTTTATGGATGTGGTGAGAGAGGACATGCAGGTGGCTGGTGTGACAGAACAAGATGCAGAGGACAGGAAGAAATGGAAACAGATGATCCGCTGTGGCGACCCTAACGGGAACAGCCAAAAGAAGATGATGATGTACATTACTGAGGTTAAAGAGAATGTCTTGCTATTTCTATGTAGTATAAAAACGTGCAGTCTGTATTGTATTCAAAAATTACAATTTGCTTAATTCAAATCCCATTTTCCCTTCCTGGGTTCAAACATATTGAAAAATCTACTTTACTTTCTATCACAATTGATATTCTGATTTAATATAACACTCAAATTTTAGCTTGACTTGTGAAATGAGTTATTTCAGGTAGTATTAGAGAATCTAACAACATGCAATATGCAAAAGCTTCAAAATTCACATGACCAAGCTTCAAATTTCA